>NW_023463337.1:0-5640 GCF_013731165.1 Rhagoletis pomonella | reverse complement strand
TGGTGCTGCGACTCTTGCAAGACCGTTCCACTACCCTCGTGTTGTAAACTGAAATGAAAACATTTATTATATTAAATATGTATGTACGTACGAGTACATAAATGTGCAGATAGCCTCAAAAATACATGCAAAGATTTAGTCGTCTTGGCCAAAAGGGTGTCATACAAATTTATAACCAGTTTTTTCGAATTACTGATTACACTGAACCAGGGATGCCAACTCATTTTATCTTGCTTCCCGTTGGCCACTGCGAAATTCCCCGATTTTCAGTGAAATTCCCCGCGCTGGCAAAATTCCTTTAAAAACTCAAATTTTTTAATTCAATTGCTTGAATTTATTAACGAATGTACATCCAATATTTAAAATGTTAAATTTTTTCACTAATTTCTTATAAAAATACCCACTCGGAAAATGCCGTGAAGTGCAAGTTGCTGGTAAGGTAATGCACTTCGCCCGTCGGTCCTTACCACTTCACTGACGAATCTCCCTTACTTTAAGAAAGGCGTAGCCGCATTATGTAAGTAGGAATTTAGAATGAACATTTGGTATCAGACATACTTCTGAGCCGCCTTACAAATTAAGTTACGTAGAATGTAAAGCAGTCGCTCGGAGTAGTTCGGCGCTTGGAAATAACTTCGGTGGCACGTTATTTTGCAACTGACAACGAAATGCGTCGTCGGAGGTGTTTACTTTGTGCTTTACTAGTAGATGACATTGGTCCTGACAACAATTTTGGTACTAAAAACTGAAAGAAAACATGGATTACCTTGTAAGGCGCTTACCTATTTACCCAGTGGGTATGTCTTATTGTATAACATACGCTGTATGTATATGTAAGTTAAAATTTTTAAACTTTGGGCAAACATCAAATACCTTCAACAAATTAAAAAAAAAAAATCTCTTCAAAATTTTAAACTCTTTATTCGGATTTTTAGAACCAATTTATATTATAAATTAATGTGCACGTTTGTAGTGGCTAAAAATTACCGTTGCCTTTTGATAACTTCTTTTTTTGCTGGGGCCTTTCGCACTTTCTTCCGCTCAGCTCACTTGCATTTAAATACAGATTAGAGATTAAACATATGTATGTATGTATATTGACTGATTCAAACAAAAAAAAAACGGATCAAAATCTTTAAAATCATCAAGAAAAAATATGTTGCTGAAAATTTGAGAGAAAACGCTGATCGTTTAGGGGTTGCTCAACGCGAGTTTTAATTTTCACCAAGTCGCGCACCTGAAATACATCTTTGTCATAAATATCGCCTATTTTCCACAACTTTTGAGCTAAATGTCTGAAATTTCGCACATACCATTGCTAAAAACCATCAAATTGACTAATATAAAATTAAATTTTAAAAAATTGTTCGCGTTAATAAATAATTAATAGTTAATTAACGAAAATTTTTTAGTTAATATCTATTGCTCCCAATAACTTTTTGAACTCAAATTTAAGAAGAACATTTAGGACTCGTTCAGAAACTATAATACAACTACAAAAACATCCTCACTCATAATTTGATCGAGTTAAAAGTTTCTTTTAACTTCAGCGGTAAGTTCTTTAATGATTTAAAATTAAATAGTCAAAATTTCCAGGAAAACGTAGCTCATTAATCGAATCCCCGCAACGAGACATATTATCCCCAAATCGGGGAACTCCCCGCAAGTTGGCAACATTGCACTGCACATAAAAACGTAATTTTTGAAGTTTTCACATTTTCCAAGAAAGAGATTTTTATATGAGACCATAAGGTAGTATTCAAATGTTTCCATTCCCAGTTTTATTCCATCCTCTTAATTTTTTTGAGATATTGACACACTAAGTTAGATGTTATATCTTTTTCTAAAACACATCTTATAATAAAATTTAGTACGTAATTTTTTCAAGAAGCCCACTTCAAATTATACGACGAATCATTTTGTGAATCCCGCAGCCCAAAAACGTTATATTTCCCAAATTATTCCACATAAATGTTCATAAAAAAGTTTAACTACCCTGAAGATAATTTACGCAGGCCTTCTTAAGAGAAGCCATTCTAAAAGCCTTACCCAAGAAGGGCCTAAAAAAGAACTTCCCTGCTTGCCTTCTATAAGGGCTTTTTCTATTCAAAATTTACGCGAAAGTATACGATTATATTATTTAACATTAAAGATGAATAAGCACCTTAAAAAGTATGATTTTTATGACTTAAATAACAGCTACGGCAAAACTCCTCCACAGGGCATTCGAAGTGCGACCTACAAAAGCCCTACTGGAAGGCCACTCCATACAAAAAACAAAGAATAAGGAACGTAAAGTGAAATGTCTCCTGACGCTCCGTAAAGCCTTTTCGAAGGGCTTTTAACTCCTGAAAAGAACAACAATTTTATTACATACTATTCAATTGTATATTCAACTCTATTTAAACCTTTCTAATACTTCCTTGATAAATATTTTGCTTTATCTTGCCAGTTTCCGTTCATGTGTATACCATGATAAAAACATGGTAAGGTAAAACCGCCCACTCAATTCGTCGGCCAAGATTTAATTTTTTTTTTTTTTTGAAGTTTGCCAACATTTTAAAATCATGTAAAATTGAGAGTAAAAAAGAGCAATTGTTCAAAGTTGTCTTATTTTTTATCATGGTGTATACTCATGATTCAATAAAAAAAAGGTTTTGTAAAAAAACAGTCTTCTCGCTCCCACACATAAAATCGGCTCCTTTTGCTTGTGCAGAATGTTGCTGACTCTATAGTTTTTAGTCATATTGGTAGTAAAAAACCTAAAGTTCTTCATACTAAATATTCGTTAGCATCACTGACTCATTTTTGTCATCGCCTTTACATTAATTCGTTGACATTTGCCATTCTGATTGCGTTAATTCTGGTAAGTTTTGCAATAAATTGCTATTATTTTTTAATTTACTAATCTATTTAAAGTATTTATTTACAGAATATCATTTCGTGGTTACCACGGTGACTTTCTTTGGTTTTTTTTGGGGGTTTTTGGCTTTCCAAGTGGTGCGCGACTACATTTGCATTTGCAGCTTACTTTATGCACATATGTACCTTTTTCTACACAACAACAACAACAACAATAACAACAACTGTAACAGATACTATTCATATAATCGCCACAACCGCGTAGACTACCCCACTACAATTTTAATCGAATTTTCTTCAACAACACAACATCAGCCTTCTTATACATATATTTACATAAACATTTTTGTAAATTTTTTTATTGTAAGGATTTTTTTATAATTAAGCCATATAAAAAATTAAGAAAATGCTTTTACGACAGTAAAAACAAATTGTAAACTAATGTTAAAACTTGTATATGTTAGCAAAAAATTCCAGAAACTCTTTATACTTTAAAATTGCAAAAACTTGCGTTATTCCGAGCCTGATTGTTACATACTATAAATAAACACTAATGGCATTATTCATAAAAAATAAAGTAGGTTTAAAGAGCTTTATAAATTGACGTTTTCATACATTTTTCAATTTATAAACCTTTTATAAAGCTACTTTATTTTTTTATAAATAAGGCCATAAGACTTTTTGCTTATGATAAAAATTAATAAATAAACATTAACAGCCGCACTCAGAAACGTTCCTTAACTAATGATCGTTAAATCTGTTAATTAATGTTTCCTCTCAGAGTTAAAGATTATGAAATAAAAAATTTTAATATGGCACCAGTTGCTGCACTTCATTTTTGTGGCATCACTCACTTTTTTCGTTCAGTTTGAAATAAAATATAAAAATAAGTATTTATATCATTTTGTGCGCACTGGCTCAACAGACGCAATGGCTGAGTGAGCAGAGCACTGGCGTGCCATTCGAGGGATCCGAGTTGAAGTCCTAGGGCAGGAAAATTTTCGTTTTCTTTTTTTATTTATTTTTTATTTCTTTTCTTGTTTAATTTTTATAAACTATTTTGATTGGATTTGTTTTTGCTTTTTTGATCTAATTTTCTTTTGATTTATAGATTTGATTGTTTTAAAAAGGAAACAATTTTTTTTTAATTTAATTAAATTGTCTGCTAAAAGACAAACAAGACCAATAACAGGCCAATTCTGGCATCTGTCTTTCAACTCAGCTCAGTCTTTCGAGAGACAAAAGTCTTTATATTTCGGTAACTATCTTGAAAGTCCTTTTCTGTATTTCGAATAACTATTTGAAAGATGTGCTAATAGTGTTATTATATTTATCGTTTAGCAGTACGTTTTCTAAAAACTAAACGAAATGAAAAAAATTTTTTTTTAAAACAGAAAAATTAAAAATTTGAGAAACTGAAAGTGAAAGAAAAAAGATGAATCCAAAAAGTTTCCAAAAGTTGAATAAAATAAAAAATATGAATTGTTTAAGCAATAAAACTTAAAAAAAAAAAAAAATTGTATTAAACAAAATTCATTGCCGAGGATTGAACTCGGATCTCTTGAATGGCACGAAAGTGCTCTGCTCACTGGGCCATTGCCGCTATTACATCAACGTTATCGAAATTGAGATTTATTGAAAACAAATCACAACTTTCGAAATCATTCGTTAAAAAAGTTAAGTAAAGGTTTTTGTTTACTTAACTTTAATGTTCATTAAATGCCGTTAAGGAATCATTAACTGACTCTGAGAGGGAATTTTTTCAAATAGTTACTCAGGGACACCTTAAGTAATCATTAAACGATTCTGAGTGCGGCTGTAAGACTTTTTGCATAAACAATTTAGTACGTTTAAAGTGCTTTTTTCATAAAAATTTTCGATATACATATATAGCGGTTAAAGTATTCTTTGTTGTTTATGAATTTGAGTGTAAGACTTTTTCTTTAAGTTTAAAGAAAGATTTTGAAATATAAACACTAATCGCCTTATTAATAAAAGTAGGTTTAAATAGCTTTATAAAGTGACGTTTCTTTCCAATTTCCAATTAATTAAAGCTATTTAAACCTACCTTTATTTTAAGATTTTTGCTTGAATTTAAAAGA
This sequence comes from Rhagoletis pomonella, assembly GCF_013731165.1. Lineage (NCBI taxonomy): Eukaryota > Metazoa > Arthropoda > Insecta > Diptera > Tephritidae > Rhagoletis > Rhagoletis pomonella. The sequence goes on along the minus strand of NW_023463337.1, from coordinate 676 downwards.
TTTAACAAAGACAAAACATTTTACCTCCTTAACAAGTTTTTTTCTTAATGATTTTTGGGAATTTTTTTTTTATAAAAACATGTATGACTTCTTATAATGCTCTTGAATTAAATATTTAAATAGGCCTTCTAAGCCAAAAGCAAGTTGTGTCTTGTGCCACAAGACGTGGACACAAGAAGGCATACGATTCGTGCACGTCCCAAAGGAAGAAATTAAAAGAAAAAAATTGATTTAGTCCTGCGGCACCTTTTTAAACCCTGGCGAGAAAATATGTACCCTTCATTTTTCGGCAATGGATTTTGAGGCCGGGCCAGACCGCAAAAGAGCTAGACTGTCCAGTGATGCTGTTCCTGTAGAAGCATTATACAATTGGAATGAGCCTGAACAACTCGAATTTCCATTTAAGGGCGCTTCTACACAGACTGAGTAAAAAAAAATTTCAATTAATAAAAATTAATAGCCTTGTTCATAAAAAATAAAGTAGCTTTACAAAAGGTTTATAAACTGAAAAATGTATGAAAATGAACCTACCTTATTGTTTTATGAATAAGGCCGTAAGTTTAAGAAAAGTTTATTTTGATTTAGAAATTAATCTGATTGCCGAGTGGCAGCTCTTGAAGAAGAATTGCCCAGGCTTAAAGCAAGAGTCGTGGAGTTGGAGAACTTCAAGTCAAAT
>NW_023463336.1:0-14421 GCF_013731165.1 Rhagoletis pomonella | reverse complement strand
GAAAAGTTTTAAGTAAAAAAATTAAATTAATTAAATTAATGATTTGGCCAATTGCCGTTTAGCAGGCGGCTGTGGATCAACAACACTGCTCTCTCTAATATCTTGGTCATCGTCATCATCATCAGAAAGGTCGATAATTCCGTCCAACAGATATCCTGGAATTTCATCTTTGTCTTCCCCTTCTTCCTCTTTTTCCTCGTCTCCTCTTCTTCAAAGGTGTTTTTATACCACCAACAAATTTCAGCGAGTATTGCATCTGGAGATTTCTTTCCTCTGTACCTGAAACAAAAATAGTTTTCAATCGTTAACATGTTTAAATTGTGCAGTCTGACAAAGATATTAGAAAAATCTAGGAACTCAAAATATGCACACTATATAGTTACCTTATTTCAAATGGAAGCGCAGTTTGGTGATAACGTTCGCCTTGCTCATCAGATTCAGGTGATGCAAGAGATGAATTTTGTACGACATATTAACCCCAATTTCATCGAAAGCTGCCAACATGTTTGCAACAGATTGCCTGTAGTTGTCTTTGCGTTCTTTACCCAAAAGTCCTTTAATGACTGCTTTCAATGCGAGCCATGCATTTAATTCCCGGTCTGTCAGAACTTGGTCAAAGTCTTGACGACTCATTATTTTCCGTATGTCGGGACCAATAACAACCCCTGCCTGAATTTTGACGTTACTTAGTCTTGGGAAAATGTCTTTTAAGCGGTTGAATACTGCTGGTCTTTTTGCGATACATTTCAAAAAAATTTTAATTTAATTTATTTAATTTTTTTACTTAAAACTTTTCATAACCAATATTTCAGAATTATATTTTTTCCATATTTTTATAATTTCTTTTTCAATGTTTCTTTAAAACCAACACTGAAAAAATTGGTACGTAAGAAATGAGAAGTAAATTAATATTAAGCTGGAAAACGCAAGTTTTGTATTATGATTGTTTTCTTTTCAAATGAAATTTATTGAAGAAACTGAGAAGCATATTATAGATCAAACAGAAAGCAAAAGAGACTTAGTTATGTGGAAAATATGTTCAAAAAGCATGCAAAAAATTAAATTCCAACATTTTGCTTCATAAGCACTACAAAAATTTTCTAAATCAATTTTTTTTTTAATCTTAATTGTTGCACAGGTCTCTAGAAATAATTTGGCTTTATCAGATTGAAAAAATATGAATTAGTCGACGAGTTATAGCCAAAAAACCATATAAACAATATGCTGAAAATCGGTATTTGACTGCAAAGTTCGAAGGTCGATTAAAAAAAAATTGGAACTAACATAAACAAACTCCGCGATACGGGTCTTCTAATTTAGCCTCTATTTTCACCCCTCACTCTCAAAATCGACCTAGCTTTTTCTAACCTGAATTCGTTCCACAGTGTAATTATAGTGGGTGTATGTACATACATCAACATGTAGATACTAAAGTGCTTGTACATATGTACGTGAACTTAATGGAATAAAAACGTCAAAGTAGGCACCGCTGATTTATAAATTTTGTCTCTCACTGAAATCCCAACAAATGTAGCCTATGTACAAGGCAAGGCACATAAGTACAGGCACGACTGAGAGAATACAAAGGTTGCGCCGATCTCGGACCGCTATTCTTCTCTTAACGAATTTAACAGAATCGTTGTTTGCATGACGTCACACTTGTGCAACTTGTTTATGTTCTCCTTGCAACATTTTTCTTCTTCTTCCATTCTTGCTCGCGTTTTGGCATTTCTCTCTCGCAATTGCACCAGTGTGACGTCTCACAAAAGTTATTCTCAAAAATCCTCTCTGATTGGCGCAATCTTGTATTCTATCATTCTTGAAGTACAGGTAGAAGCCAAAATGACGTTGCTCTCATGAGAACCAAACCTTTAATCTTCAACTTGATTTTATTTTATTTCCTATATTTCGTAACGCTTTGAATGACATGTGGTTTTTTTTTTGAATGTTCGTTAATGACAAATTTTAATTAACATTTGAATTTTAGTAGTGTTGTGCGGTTTATACTTAGTGTATGTGTTAAAAATGCAGCACCCGAAGCGTTGTTTTTTATGTGGTGTTAAATATAATGCAGACATCACTAATTTTTTTAACGTGCCTCAATGCCCTCGGCGTAAGGAGCGTTGGGAAAGCAGCGGTGGGGTAGAGCTGCAGCGAAATGCCTTGCTGTGCGTTAAGCATTTTAAAGCAGCAGATTTCATAAATGCACCGGGAGGTACGTTTGATGCCAACTGCTCTTCCTATGACCCTTATGCCGGAAAGTCCTTTCAACAACACTGCAACTCATAAATCAAGTTGTGATAGCTTAATAAATGATCGCGCTTCACAAACTGAGTAAGCAGTGTTAAAACGCGATATATTTCTGTGTTCGTATGGAAAAGTAGCTTATGTCGAAAGGCTGGCTTTAGTATAATGCGGCAATCCCTTTATTTTTTAAACGGCAAGGAATTTTTTGATGAGACTTAATAAGAATATTGACTTGCTAGTATCGGAAAGTGGTTCAACGGCTTAGCGCCAGTGAGTCATTCGCAATCGTATGCTGCGAATGCCGATTTATACTAAAGCCAGCCTTTCGACATAAGCTACTTTTCCATATGAACACAGATTTATAGAAATATTTTTAATTTAAATCGTTTAGTGGAGACTTAGAACAATCCAGCTACAAATTCGAAATTCTGTTGCTGAAGTCAATAATTGAAAATCTGGAGGGCGAAAACTCAGCACTCAAGGCAGAGTTGGAGAAAGCCAAATTTATTGAAAAACGATACGGTCTTTTCTTACCTACGGGCAGGTTAAGAAATTACTGTCACCGAGTAAGAAGATAGTGTGGACTTGGGAAGATATCTCAAGTGCTATCTGTTTGCATGCAGCTGGGCCAAGGGCGTATAAGCACCTATGCGCAAAAGGCTATCCACTACCACACTTTGCAACTTTACAAAAATGGGCACGTAAGGTAGACGTTCGAGAAGGTGTGTTAAAATTTTTAATGGAAAGCATAAAGCAACGCAATTTGGTTGGTAATGATAAGGTGTGCGTCATGTCCTTTGATGAAAGTACGTGAGTAGTTCGAGTACCATTCAGTCGATGAAATTGTCCGAACTCTTAAAAAAAATGTGCAGGTGGTGATGATTCGTGGGCTGTTTGCTTCGTGGAAACTGCCAGTCTTCTACAATTTCGACTGTAGAATGACTAAAAGATTAGTAAATGAATTACTAATCAGCATTTACGAAGCAGGTTGTGAAGTCGTTGCAATGACTTGAGACATGGGTGCTACTAACCAGGCATTATGGAAACAACTTGGGGTATCCCAAGGTTTGCAAATATTTTACTGTAGCATAAAAATATGTATGTATATATATATATATATTGTTATATATAAACAATTTAAATTACCTAGAAAATCCGTGGTTCGGTAACCCAATCTACGAAGGGCGCAAAATTTTTGTATTCGCTGACAAAGGTTTCATTGTAAATAACAAGCACATAACCAAATTCACTGTACGGCAAGTGATGCAATACACATCCTCGTCAGATGTTAGCATTACGTAAAAAGTAACTGATGAACATTTGTCAGTACGTCAATGCGGTAATATTATATTAAGGGTAATCACCATCCGGCGCATCATTGCCTGCAACTCACTTACGCTCACGTTCTCACGCTGTTTGATATGTAATAGGAGTTTGCACGATTGCAATAAGTTTTCATCAATGCATTTGGGAAATACTGTAGCATTTACATATGCACCGGATAGTGATTTTTCTTATTATAGAGTATCCCGACGCTTAAATAGGCATTTACTAAATTTTAAAATATTTCAGCAGCAAGACAAAATGTGAAACTCGCCGCACAATTGTTATCAAACACTACAGCTGCTGCGATTCGTCACTGTTACGCCCATGGAAGAGAAGTATTTCAGGCTGTTGAAACCGTTGATTTTATTCAGTGTGTGAACAATTGGTTTGACATACTGAACTCCGATACATCCACTTTTAACTATCCTGGAAAAACCCCTTACGGGAAAAAACTAGAATATCAAAATCGTGGGCTTGGGAGAATCAACGAATTAATGTGTTCTCCTAATCTAGTTCCCAATAGAGGTTCAACAAGATTGCCGTTTCAAAATGGGATTATCATGACCAATAATGCCCTACAACTACTGCATAGCTATGTCGCCGAACCTCGGCATGAATTATCTATTGACAAGCAGGTTAAACCAGGATATTCTGGAGAATTTTTTTAGTGCCATAAGGTGGAAAGGTGGTTTCGATGACCACCCCACCCCCATGCAGTTCAAGTATCGATTGCGAAAGTGCCTCTTAGGTGTGTATAATGTATAATATTGAGAATATATACAGGGTGTCCTTGACCACCCGTCCACCCCTCTAAAATGGAAGGAAATGTTTTTTTTTTTGAAAACCTCAAAAATTGTACCTACTAAATCGGGGAAAATGGGTTATAATAACCAAAAAACAGTTATTTTAATGGGATATTTTTAACATTAATTCGGATCCTGCGCATAAAAATACATACGAAACAGAGACCGAAAGAGAGAGAACGAAAAATGACACTGAAGATGGCCGGTTTGTCTCCAAACCAAATTTGACAAGGGATGGCGGAAAATCGTTCCACAATACATCAAAAATACATACCCCTGTCTGAACTTTTTCCGGTTTGGACCAGAAGTGGGTCAAGTATATAATATATTAGTGTATTGTAATACAGCTAAAAATGCCAAGCTGCCTTGTTCGAAATCTTCGGTAGCGTTGGATGAAACAGAATGGATTGGTTCAACCACCGAAGACATTGGAGTAATGCTGGATGCTGCCGTGGATACAATTTTACCCGATACTGATGACGATTGTGATGATTATTTTGCAGACGATCTTCCAATATCATTCGAAAACAGCGAAATGGATGATCTTCATGTGGATGGGTTGTAGTACATAGCAGGATTTATTATACGACGGCTTGGCTTGTGCGATGACATGAACAGAACAAACTCCTCTTAATGAAGTGGAAACTAATGCAGTCACGAAACCAACAACTGATATCTTAGCAGAAATCAAAAAATTAGATGCTATCTTCGACGCTATAAATGGCCTCACAATTTCTAACTCCAAGAGTTTACTAAGTAAGCTAACTGCTCTTAGCAGCCATTCAGTGCTCCCCGTAAGCGCAAAGAAAGTTAAACATCTCAACAAACGGCTACGGTCGCAGAAAGAAAAACAAAGACTTATGGGAAATAGCAAGCTCATCAAAATTATTTTGTAACAGTATTTATAAATTAGTCTTATATATTAAACAACAATTTAAATTGCCTAAAAATTCTAATGTAATTTCACTTAACTAATTCCAGGGAATGTCGCAATCATTATTTGTGTTCCGTTGTTACATATGTAAATTATACAAAATTAAAACAGGTACTAAATATAAATATAAACTTTCAATGTATAAAATGTACTCCTTAAGTTGGTTCCGAACGGCAAAAACAGAGAACAATATACAAATTAACAAATTTTAACTAAAGAACATAAATAAATAAATAAAAAACTTCAATTTTTGGTACACTTGTAGGCTGGTGTGATCTATTATTTAATGGTGCAACTAAAACACTTATTCCACCTTCGTTGACCAACGTTTCGCTGAAATTTCCAACATCCTCAGGGGCGAATATGTTTATTAAATCCAACAAAGAAATACAAGGGAAAACCCAAAATATGTTAAAATGAATAATACAAGTTGGCATACATGTGTTTGTAAAAACAAAGACAACAATTATGGACTAATGCAAAGAACATATACTCACAATAATATTAAACATTTGCTTTAAACTTAATATTAATACATATACACATAATCAGTACCACTCTCTTGGTAGTCTTGTCATTACTAAATTGTTTATTTTGATATGCATAACATGTAGGTGGCCGCGATGTTGTCCGTATCTTCTTTTTTGTTGATCGTATTCTCCCTTTTTTCTAATATTCTTAAGCTTTCCAAAGGGTATCTCGTCATTTCCCTCTTTTCCTTGTCAACAATCCTAGTGTTAGTGAAATCAGCTGTGTGGCCGCTGTTTAATATGTGCTGTGATAGGGCTGTGATAGGTAGTTTCATGAAAATCAATGGGGATTAAGTACCTCAAAGTGTACCACAAAAATCATGTTTGCGTATTAATATATACGATATATGAGAACATATTGCATGGAACTGAACTAGCCATAACCCGACTTTGGAGCCAGCTATCAGGCTAATTTTGCAGGTGTATTTATCCTTATGTAGCGAATGTATATTCTGAGTTTGAAGCACATCGGACTATAAATGCGATTGTTTAGTATAGCTCGACCCATTTAAATCAATGGGGATTAAGTACGACAAAAATCCTGTTTGCGTATTAATATATAAGATGTCACGTTGCTTCTCTAACGGATATTCGGACTGAGCTTTTACCAATCAGGACTTTAAATAGTTGTTTTTTAATATTTCGGCCAAAGTGGCTCTTAGAGGGTTAAAAACTAAATTCTGCACATCTACACATCTTTTGATATGAGTTTCACGAAAATTAAGTACCTCAAAAGTGTACCACAAAAATCATGTTTGCGTATTAATATATAACTAGTGAAACCGAATGGGCTCAAAACGCCAACATTTAATTAAATTTTTGAAACACCTCTAATAATATTCCCAATGATTAATCTAAACCATTTCTCAGTGATGAGAGGTCTCGCATGGTGTCGGTTTTCATTTCATCAAATTACAAATCTCTATGTAACTTCAAAAAAATAAAACCTGTGCACATCTAAGTAGAATCCCAGTTCTTTAATTTGACTTCTCATTTTGGAAATTCCAAATAACGGTGCAGATGTTATGACCTTAAAAATATAGATGGCAACTCTAATTAAAAATATTATCAGCCTATAGTTTTCTTAAAACTCTTTCGTTTGCCACTAATATTTCGATATTTATTACGTACATTTATTTTCGTATAAGTAAAACAAATTCGACTTTTCAAACAGGTGGTAACCCCTTTAAAAGTATTTTCAAACTAAAATCTCTCGCCTGGCATTGTTATACATATTTCAATTAACTAATGAACTAAGTTGAATTAAATTTTCTTGAGCACATGGCAACTCTCCTAAATACAGTTTAGAATAGGGATGCAAAAAAAACATCGATACATCGGAAACATCGATGTTTGCTATTCGATATATCGAATAAAAGCGATGTTTTGGACCGATATATCGATGTATATTTTTCGATGCATCGACATTTGTGTGCAATGTACACTTTACCAAGACGAATTTATACAAGGTGGTGTTAACAGCTCAAAAACAAAAATTACACTAACAAATTATACGCACATTGACAACAATACAAAACAAAATTTCAGCAAACACATCATTTAAACAAAAGGTACAAAGTCGTCGTGAAATCATCGGGTCCGATAAACCACCTTGTACAGATTCGCCTTGAACTTTACATACTAAAATTATTTTGTATGCTTTCAAACTCTTCGCTCCAGTAACTAACTATTTATTCACTATTAGAATATACATTCTATTAATAATATCCAAAATGTTATTGCATTGATAAATTGCTACTTTATTATTAGAAAAATTTGGTGCCAAATACCATCTACAATATGATATTAATTGATATGATATTGACTCTCTAAAACCATTTGGAAATTTGGACTGTTTTTAAACAGCATATTCCAAAATGGTTTCACATAGCTTATCAACATAGAGAAATAATATAAAGTGTGCAATCCAGTTTGATGTACGCTTATTTCAAAGCAAAATTTGAGTTTCTGGCATTAACACTTGGTTTTGTTGCATACCTCTGCCTGATTTCGGCTCATGTTCTCATCCTTATGGGCTGAAAACATCAGTAATGCGACGTTGCGTGTACTTTTGCAAAGCGACAAGAATTTAATGACATGTTTATTTTTTTTTATTTTTTACTCAAATCAAAAAACTTCATAATATCTCTGTCAAAAGGGTGAAAGTGAAATGAAGGAAAAAATTATGATAATAAATTGCCAAATAAGTGACTGAAATATAATGTCATTGCTAGCTGGCACACTTTATATTATTGTATTATGCTTATAAACATTTAACAATTGTCGCCACTTCCATACCAGCCGAAAATTTCGAAGCCTTCTCAAAAGAACAGAAAAAACTGGGATTTGTAACAGTTTAAATCAATTAATACATTTCACTGCGAGTTATTTCTTAAACACTAATCGAAGTTACGATTGTTTCATTTTCTTGTTGTATATTTTTAATTGAAAGAAAATGCCGATATTTTCATTCGATGCATCGAAAATATCGATGTTTTTATACGATACATCGATATGTATCGATGCTATATTTCGATGCATCAAATCGAAGAAAACATCGATGTATTTTTTTGACTTGCATCCCTAGTTTAGAAATAAATTATTTTCAAACCCATTTCGATTGATATCCATTTTTTGACAATCCATTTAACACACTAAATAATCATTTAATAAAAAAAAAAACAAACAAATGTTCAATTTAAAGATTCCTTAACACTCGTTCTTTTGATAACCATATTTTAAAATTTCCTCTAACTTATGTATAACTAAACAAAATACCACTTTCAAAACAGGCGGCAACCCTCTTAAAAATTTGTTTCAAACTAAAATTTCCTTAAATATTTTTCATCTGACATTGTTATAAATATTTCAAGTAACTGATGAATTAAGTGGAAATTTTATTTTTTAAACATGTGGCAACCCTCCTAAGTAAGTTTTTAAATAAAGGATTTTAAACCCATTTCCATAGATAACCATCGGTTAGTAATTCATTTAACTTATTCAATAATTTTAGTTTAGTCATTTAAACTGGGGCAACCCTCAAACGCATCAAAAATATTATAAATTGTCAAACTAAGTTGAGGTATTCACAACGGTGTCGTAAGTGTCGTATTGTTGTATGTCGTAAACTTTAAACGCCTAAAAATATATTTAAGGGGTTTGCAAATACCATCAAAGACATATTTTGAATTTTCACAGTGTTAGAAAATAATTGGTTGTGGTTTCCAGTTTTCTAAATATTTATTAATGTTTTCAAAGTTTACGACATACAACAATACGACACTTACGACACCGTTGTGAATCCCCCAACAATTTATTGAAGCATTTGACATCATTTGACATCCATCATTAATGTTTCATATAACTTGGGTATAAAATAGTTCAATTAGGCTTCTCAAATAGATGGCAACCCTATACAAAAATATTTCCAATCTACTATTTTCTGAAACCCCTTTTGATACCCATATAGCGATACCATATCCACTTACCAAATTCTTTTAATTAAAATTTAATTAATTAGTGTTTTTACAAACACATGTATGCCAACTTGTATTATTCATTTTAACATCTTTTTGTTGTTTTCCTTGTATTTCTTTGTTGGATTTAATAAACATAGTCGCCCCTGAGGATGCTGGAAATTTCAGCGAAACGTTGGGCAACGAAGGTGGAATAAGTGTTTTATTTGCACCATTAAATAATAGATCACACCAGCCTACAAGTGTACCAAAAATATATTCTACAAACTGATCGCAACAAAAACCTAAAAAACTTCAAGTTTACTTAAAAACGTCAACCAGCGAAATTTATTTTTTTTATTATTCCTTACTCACGCTCATTTTTATTTTTACTCTCCCGAAAACTTTGACTTTTGTAGGTTTGATGTCAATTTGGCTTCTACCTGTTTTTATTGTACCATGCATGATAAAAACATAGCAAGGTAACGGGTGATTTTTTTGAGGTTAGGATTTTCATGCATTAGTATTTGACAGATCACGTGGGATTTCAGACATGGTGTCAAAGAGAAAGATGCTCAGTATGCTTTGAAATTTCATCATGAATAGACTTACTAACGAGCAACGTCGAATTTTCAGTGAATGGGCCCTAGAAAAGTTGGCAGAAAATCCGCTTTTTTATCGACAAATTTTGTTCAGCGATGAGGCTCATTTCTGGTTGAATGGCTTCGTAAATAAGCAAAATTGCCGCATTTGGAGTGAAGAGCAACCAGAAGCCGTTCAAGAACTGCCCATGCATCCCGAAAAATGCACTGTTTGGTGTGGTTTGTACGCTGGTGGAATCATTGGACCGTATTTTTTCAAAGATGCTGTTGGACGCAACGTTACGGTGAATGGCGATCGCTATCGTTCGATGCTAACAAACTTTTTGTTGCCAAAAATGGAAGAACTGAACTTGGTTGACATGTGGTTTCAACAAGATGGCGCTACATGCCACACAGCTCGCGATTCTATGGCCATTTTGAGGGAAAACTTCGGAGAACAATTCATCTCAAGAAATGGACCGGTAAGTTGGCCACCAAGATCATGCGATTTGACGCCTTTAGACTATTTTTTGTGGGGCTACGTCAAGTCTAAAGTCTACAGAAATAAGCCAGCAACTATTCCAGCTTTGGAAGACAACATTTCCGAAGAAATTCGGGCTATTCCGGCCGAAATGCTCGAAAAAGTTGCCCAAAATTGGACTTTCCGAATGGACCACCTAAGACGCAGCCGCGGTCAACATTTAAATGAAATTATCTTCAAAAAGTAAATGTCATGGACCAATCTAACGTTTCAAATAAAGAACCGATGAGATTTTGCAAATTTTATGCGTTTTTTTTTAAAAAAAAGTTATCAAGCTCTTAAAAAATCACCCGTTAGAACCGTTCTCTCAATTTGTCGGTCATGATTTATTTTTTAGAAGGTTGCCAACATTTTAAAATCATATAAAAGTGAAAATAAAAATTGAAATTGTTCGAAATTGTTGTTGCTTGAGATTGAAAATGTGTGTGTGAGTTTGTGAGTAAATTTAAAAATTAAATTGTTTGGAAACGTCAAGAATTTTAAAAGTGACTCTCTACCTTACTATATTTTTATCGTGGTACCATGTGTACAAGGCACATAAATACAGGTAGAAGCCAAAATGATGTTGCTTTCATGAGAACCACACCTTTATACTTCAACTTGTTTTTCTTTTATTTCCTATATTTCGTTACGCTTTGAATGTCATATCGTTTTTTTTTTAATGTTCGTTAATAACAAATTTTAATTAACTATTGAATTTTTGTAGTGTTGTGCGGTTTATACTTAGTGTATGTGTTAAAAATGCAACACCTGAAGCGTAGTTTTTTATGTGGTGTTAAATATAAAACAGATACCACTAATTGTGTTGACCGTGCCTCAATGCCCTTCGCGGAAGGAGCGTTGCGAAAGCAGCTGTGGGGCACAGCTGCAGCGAAATGCCTTGCTGTGCGATAAACTTTTTAAAGGAGCAGATTTCACAAATACACCGTTAGGTACAGGAAAGGCATGTTTGATGCCAAGTGCTGTTCCTATGGCCCTTATGCCGAAAAGTCCCTACAACAGCACTGCAACTCATAAATCAAAAACAGACCACAACATACAAGTTAACAAATTTTAACTAAAGAAAATAAATAAATAAAAATAAACTTCAAATTTACTTAAAAACGTTAACCCGTGAAATGTATTTTTTATTTTTCCTTACACACGCTCATTTTTATTTTTACTCTCCTGAAAACTTTGACTTTTGTAGGTTTGACGTCATATTGGCTTCTACCTGTTTTTATTGTACCATGGCCTATTTACATAGATGCTCATATATGCAAACAAAAAAAGCATCAGCTCCTTACGCTTTTTTGAATACAGCACCCAACAAAAAATAAACTATTTTGAAGAAAGAGCGCTTTCACGTATTATATGTTAAGTATTAATTTTTAAATAGGTGGCAGCCCCATTAAAAAATAAAAGCTTTTTCAGAGACCATATTCTTTCACTTGATACCTCATATTTTAGTACAGTGAACTTTGAAAATCTTATTATTTTTAGAAAGATGGCAACCCTACTCACAATAATAGATTACTGAACATCTGGAGGTCAAGCCTTTTCACTTCATATCTCACTTTTTTATTCATACAATGGTCGAATGAAATAATAATTTTTAAATAGGTGACAACCCTACTAAACAAGTAATACATTATTGAACATCTAAGAGCCGAGCCACTGTATTTGACACCTCATTTCTGTTAATCCAACGAACAGTGTGTGTCTTATATTTTATTAGACAGGTGGCAACCCTATAGAGACTCAAAGTACTAAAGATAATATTCCTATCGATACAGATTATACTTAAAAAATTCGTCTAAATCCGTTCAGTGGCGTGGTCTAAGTATCTCAACTTTCCTTTATACTATGTATAGAAGATAGTAAGTTTAAATAGTGGGCAACCCTACTTAAAAAATAATAAGGTTTTTGTACATGCAAGGCCCATGCACTTTCATTTGATATCTCATTTTGTAATGCAACGAACGGCGAAAATCTTTTAACTTTTTAATAGGTGGCGACCCTACTCCGAAAAATAATACATTATTGCGCATGTAGGGGCTACATCCTTTCGCTTGACAGTGACGGTGCAAAACTAATGCCTACGCTTATTATGATTGAATATAGTAATTATATTAACAGGTGGCAACCCTATTAAAAAAAATATTAGTGCTTTTCTAGAGGCCAGTCCTTTTCATTTGACACCGCATCTTTTGTAATCCACCGAACGGTACGTATCTTGTAGTTATTTAGACATGAGGCAGCCCTAATAAAATTCTTATTAAAAAATATCCCTCTCCTGTCGATACAGAGTATATAAGAAAAAATCTCGTCAAAATCCGTTCAGTAGCTTTCGAGATTCTTCTTCTTCTCTTCTTTTTTGGCGCTGTAACCGCCTAAGCGATTTTGGCCGAGTTCAGCAAAGCACGCCAGTCGTTTCTCCTCTGTGCCAACTGACGCCAATTGGAAACGCCAAGTGAAGCCAAGTCCTTCTCCACCTGATCTTTCCATCGCAGTGGGGGCCTCCCTCTTCCTCTGCTACCACCAGCGGGTTCCGAGTTGAATACTTTCAGAGCTGGAGCGTCGGTGTCCATTCGAACGACATGACCAAGCCAGCGGAGCCGCTCTATTTTAATTCGCTGCACTATGTCCATATCGTTGTAAAGCTCATACAGCTCATCGTTCCATCGTCTGCGGTACTCGCCGTCGCCAACGCGTAAAGGACCGTAAATCTTCCGCAAAATCTTTCTCTCAAACACCCCAAGAGCCGCCTCATCGGATGTTGTCATTGTCCATGCTTCTGCGCCATATACCAGCACGGGCATGATGAGTGACTTATAGAGCGTGGTTTTCGTACGTCGAGAGAGGACTTTACTCCTGAATTGCCTACTCAGTCCAAAGTAGCACTTGTTGGCAAGAGTGATTCTACGTTGGATTTCAATGCTGACATTATTATCGGTGTTAATGCTGGTTACCAAGTAAACGAAATTCTGTACTTTCTCGAAATTGTAACTGTCAACAGTGACGTGGGTGCCAAGGCGCGAATGTGCTGACTGTTTGTTTGATGACAGGAGTTACTTCGTCTTGTCCTCGTTTACCACCAGACCCATGCGCTTTGCTTCCCTATCCAACTTGGAAAAGGCAGAACAGACTTCGCGGTTTTTGTTACCGATAATGTCGATGTCATCGGCATAAGCCAGCAATTGCACGCTCTTGTAGTAAATTGTTCCTGAGCGGTTCAGTTCTGCAGCTCTTATTATATTCTCCAACATCAGATTAAAGAAGTCACATGAAAGGGAGTCACCCTGTCTGAAACCCCGTTTTGTGCCGAACGGCTCGGAGAGGTCTTTTCCAATTCTGACGGAGCTGGTGGTATTGCTCAACGTCATTTTACACAGCCGTATGAGCTTTGAGGGGATGCCAAATTCAGACAGCTTTCGAGATTACCGCGTACAAAAAATCTCGTCTTTCCTTTATACTATGTATAGATAGATGTCATGTTGCTTCTCTAACTGATATTCGGGCTGAAGTGGTTCCAATCAGGACTGTAAATATATTTTTTTAAATATTTTGCTCAAAGTGGCTCTTAGAGGGTTGAAGACTGAATTCGGCTCATCTACACCAACTCATCTTTCATTTGATATGAGTTTCCTTTAAATCAATGGTGATTAAGTACCTCAAAAGTGTACCACAAAAATCATGTTTGCGTATTAATATATAAGAAGATGTCATGTTGCTACTCTAACCGATATTCGGGCTAAGCTGGTTCCAATCCGGACTGTAAATAAATATTTTTTTAGTATTTTGCTGCTCAAAGTCGCTCTTAGAGGGTTAAAAACTAAATTCGGCACATCATGTTTGCGTAATAACATATAAGATGTCATGTCTAACCGATATTCGGGATGAACTTGTTCCAATCAGGACTGTAAATATTTTTTTTAAATATTTTGCTTTTTGGGTTAAAAACTAAATTCTGCACATTGTAACGCAGCTTTAGGTTGCAAGTATACTGCCGGCAACTTTCCGCA
>NW_023463335.1:0-14426 GCF_013731165.1 Rhagoletis pomonella | reverse complement strand
AAATAATTTATTTGCAGGAGGAAAAAGAAAAAGTGCAATTCGATGATATATGCTCAGATTATTCAAAATGGCAATTTTATTTTTTAAACGATTAATGCATAAGTGCACAAGATGATTTGTGTTTTTTTTTCTCACTCGAGTTTTTTAAAAGTTTCATCAATTGGTTGCAGAATTTTGAGAACTGAACTTATATGAGCGACGTTAATGTTTTCGACTCGAGTAAATTCCCCTTTCGCTTGCAAAATTTTAATTATTTCTGCCCAATTTTTTTCAACTGATACAAATAAATAGTAAATGGAATTCCATCGAGGAGGTGAGAAACTTTTTAAAGTCGTGTTTAAAGCAGAATGAAGTCCGTTTGTTTTAAAAAATTGTACAACCTTGGTGCAGGCATTACACAATTGCACAATTTCTTCAATGCTGTCTGTGGAATCTTCCAATGCTTATTATTTATGTATACAAGCAAGTAGCCAAGCCAAGCAATAGTTTCTGTGCAAGCGATTATCCCTTGGTACAGTCTACTTGCTATTAGGAAACTATTTAAGTTAAAATATATTTACATACATACATACATATGTACGTAGATACATAGACATTGGAAACGTATTTCTTATCGTAGGGAACGAGAAACATAAGAAACGCGTCGCGAATAGAAAAGATAAGCGAAATACAATAAGAGATAGTCAAGCGATAAAGGAGATCAATTTCTATCACCTGTTTATGTTGCTGTTTGTTGTAGACATATGTAATACCGTATACATACATATGTGTCAACTAACCATGCGATAGGGGATGATCGAATACAATTGCTTGTTTTAGATATTTAGTTAGGAAAACTGGGACACGCTTCTTATCAGTAGCGTGTAACCAATATAGTATGTAAGCACCTAGGAAAAACATATATCCATATACATATGTGTATTAGGAATATGTACATATGTATATATATATATATATATGTCTGTATAGAAATGTACCGGACAAACTGCGTTTGTCTAGTTAGAGATAGGAAAAATTTTAAGTTCTCTATAAATAAAGGCCCCGCGCAATCGGAGCGTCAATGTCCTTTTAATGTACAGTGATTACAGTTCGTTCTAATTTAACATTTGGTGGCCCTCAGGAACAGCAACTTCTGGTGAGTATTTTTGTATCTAAAATTTAATATCTATTTTGTATTTAATTTTTCTCGGTGCGTTGGTACAGATTTTGCTTGCCATAGTGAAAATTTAAATATCACATTTTTTTTAAGTGTTTGGTACTGAATTAGTGTTTTTATTTGCAATCATTTGCATTTTAAATCTTTTTTAAACTCATAATCATATTTAAAAGAAAAAAAATGTCTAAAGAATTAAAACGCCAGGAAGAGTTAGGTCTTTACTTCCTAGAGATTCAAAAAAACATTAATTCCGAAAGGCACTCCGAAGCTCTTGCGAACTTGTTCGATAAAGTTAAAGTTATTTTGCTTTATTGCCTAAGCAATCGCTTAGAGATTGTAAAAGTTACTTCAAAAATAAATAATTTGAATATATCAAAGACATATATGATAATATTTTAGATGTTATCAAAGAAAAGTTATCTGAAGGTGCAGTTGGAGGAGACAAAGGTGCCGAAGAAACAAAAATAGCAGAAGTTTCGAATCATTTTGAAACTATGGAAATTGGTTCAGGTGGAGATAGTGCTAAAGTTTCTTCCAGAAAAAGTGTTGAGACTAAAGTAGAAAATGCGGCGCATTCAATTTATAAAGAATTTGAATATATTTTGCAAAAAATTAAAAGGTGCCACGGTAAAATTCAATCTGGTCTCAATATGGTATTAGAATTAGGTGGAATTAGAAGATCGTGCGGAAGATATGAAATTCGAGTTCACTAAATTTTTTTCTGAAGATGACAAATTGTGTGTCGAATTCGAGTTTTTAATGGATAAAGGATTGCAACTTGTCAAAGATTGTAATCAATCCAATAAGTTTCCCTCCAATGTGCAATATATACCTTCAAATGCAGTTCCATATAAATTGCCAAAAATAGAAATTCCAGTATTTTTTTGGTGATTATTCAAAATGGAATTCTTTTAAAGATATTTTTTGTGAGGTTTATTTTAAACCAGATATTTCAAACACTCACAAAATAGTTGCCCTCAAGACATATCTTAGAGGAGAAGCACTAAATTTAATTGAGCATTTCAGCATATGCGGAAATAGTTTTGAAGTAGCGAGGAACATTTTGGAAAAAATATACAGTGATAAGAGATTAATTACCAGTAAAATTTCCAAAAATTTGGTTGACGTACAACCAATTGCGTTCCAATCGGCAAAATCTTTAAAACAGTTGCATGATTTGGTGACTGCAAATTTAGGTGCTCTTGAAGGAATTAATTTGTCACTTGAAGATTTTAAAAATGCATTTCTACATTTCTTGGTCGTTATAAAATTAGACTCAGAAACTAAAAGCAGATATGAACAAACATTGAAAAATTGTTCTGAAATTTCGTCAATTGAAACTCTTTTGACTTTCCTTCAAAAGCAATTTAAAGCGCTGGAAGATCCAGAAAGAGTTTTAAAGCAAGTTGAAATAGTGGCCATTCTGTTAAAATATTTAAATGCATTTTGAATTGTGAAGAAAGTGATTTACTTCAAAATTGTGATAAATTTAAAAAACGTTCAGTGGAGAAAAGAAACAAGTCGCATATGAAAATAAAATATGCAGTAAGTGTCTTAAATCAGGACATATATTTAGATTTTGTACAGCTCCAAGTTGTACGAAATGTAAAAAGGCACACCACATTCTATTGCACAATGAAAGTGAAAGTTAACATAAGCAAAAGGTGACATTGACTGCACAAAATAAAAATAAAAAACATATTTTACTAGCTACAGCATTAGTGAAACTAAAGAACAAGGAAGGAAAGTTTATAACAGCCAGAGCAGTTTTAGACAACTGCTCTCAAAGCAACTTTATAACAAGTTCGCTAAGAAAGAAACTAGATTTAAATGTGAAAAAAGTAGATAGTGTGGTAGAAGGTGTGTCAAGAAACCTTTCTGAGGTTATTGGCCAAGTAAGGCTTGATTTAAAATCAGATAATAATTCTGAGTTAAAAAGCCAAATAGAAGCGATAGAACTTAAGGAGATAACACCAAATATGCCAGGAGAAAGAATTTACTTAACCAAGTTTCCTGGAAAATACAGTTTTCGGATGGGCGATTATTGGGCCAGCGCCTATAGAAATATCTAATTATTATTGTGGAATTGTAAGTTGTAAATTATCAGACCTTGATAAAAGAATTCAAAAGTTTTGGGAGACTGAAGAAATTTCGAAGAATTTCTGAAACAGTCAAAATATGAAATGATAATCGATTTGAAGTATCTCTGCCGTTGAGGAAGCCTAAGTCAGAATTAGGTGATTTGAAAAGTGTAGCCATAAAAAGGTCATATAGTTTAGAAAAAAGATTATCAAAAGACCTTAGCCTAAAACTTAAATATTCAGCTTTTTTTAAAGAACATTCAGAACGTGGCCACATGGAGGAAATAAATTTTAAAAATCTACCAAAGGAGGTAAATTTCCTTCCCCATCATTGCGTTTTTAAGCCAGATAGTACCAGCACCAAACTTAGAGTCGTATTTGATGGTTCTTGCAAAACATTTCATTGACTGGCCCAAAACTGCAAGATGATTTATTTAATATTTTAACACGATTCAGAAAATATAAATATGTTTTTACGGCTGATATAAAGAAAATGTATCGCCAAATATGGGTGGAGGAGGAAGATCAATATCTTCAATTAATTGTTTGGCGATGGGACAATGATAAACCATTAAAAGTGTATACATTTAAAACGGTTACTTATGGTACTGCGTCTGCTCCATATTTAGCAGTGAAATGTTTGCAGATAGTTGGGGAAATGTATAAAGATCAGTATTCAAAAGCAAGTCAAATAATTAAAAAACGATTTTTTATATAGACGATTTAATGACAGGTGGAAATAAAATGTCTGAGTTATTGGAAAATCAGAAAACTTTAATAAAAATATTAAATATGCACGGCTTTTCATTAAGGAAATGGTCTGCAAATCACTTTGAACTATTAAAGAACATAAAAGAAAATGATCGTGAAATAGAAATTAATTTCTCATAAAACCAGTTTGGGAACCTTACAAAAATGAAATTATTAATAAGAAATCTATACTTTCAGATATAGCCAAGTTATTTGACTCTCTAGGTTTGTTGAATCCAGTTATTGTCACGGCCAAAATCATGCTACAAAGTCTCTGGAGGATAAAACTCAACTGGAATGATGAAGTACCGCAGCAAACAAAAATGGAGTGGATAAAATATAGACATCAACTGCCCAACTTAAGAAAAATTAAGGTAAAAAGGCACATCTTAATTGATAATGCTAAAGTAATAGAACTTCATGGATTTTGTGACGCATCTGAAAAAGCATATGGTGCGGTAGTATATTTAAAATCAATTAGTACAGAAAATCAGTTTTAAATAAATTTAGTTAGTGCAAAATCTAGGGTGGAACCATTTAAAACAATTTCTATTCCGCGTCTAGAACTTTGTGCAGCAGTTTTGTTAGTGGAGTTAATGGAATCATTGAAAGTCTACAAGAGCAAGTGAATCTTATAAGGTACTATAGCGATTCAGAAATAGTATTAGCATGGCCATGGGCGTAGCCAGGTAGGGGCCGGGGGGTGCTCGAGCCCCCTCTAACTTTCAAATTTTCCTTATTTATATATAAAAAAGTACCCTGAAATGCCAGCTTAATAGGGAACAACAAGGAATTATTGAAGTACAACAAGACTGCCGAGTGGATTCTTCCGATGTAACATTATGGAGGATATTTGGGACATAAACCCCAGTGTCAATTTGTCAGCCAAATTGCCTGAGCTGAAGTGGTTCAAATTAAAAGAAACTATCACTTCAATCAAGTTAGGAGATATTCCAAAGATGACAGCAGTTTCAAGTTTGACCGAGGATTCAACTTCGATGAGTTCAGTCTAGATGGCATGCTGGGAGAATTTAATTGGTAGTCAACTATATCAACGATCGCCATCATCTTGTTAGCAGTTTTAGTTCTTAAGATAATGATCCGGTTACTAACGTCAAGAAGGCCCAGCTTTAACCTATCCACTTAGCTTGAAACCCACAGCTTTCAACAGGGAGGAGTATGTGGAATCTTCCACTGCTTATTATTTATGTACAAGAATTATAGAAAACAAGATTGCGCCAATGAGAGAGGATTTTCGAGCGTAATTTTTGCGTGACGTCACCTTGGTGCAATTGCGAGAGAGAAATGCCAAAACGCATATAAAAATATGTAAACAATGCAGAAAAATGTGTTAATTTTAATATTACATGGCCCAATTTTGCAGGAATAAATAAATATACAAAAATTTATTAATTAGGAACACGTAGCAATAATTTTGGACATGTAGCCCTTTAGGTATGTACGATTTTTAGCACATGAAAAATTGGATGTATTAACCGTGTTTGCAATTTCATGTAGGCCAAAAGGAAGGTGTGCAGCAAAGTGAATTTTTGGAACTGCCATTGTAAAAAGCCATGCAGAGTGCATATTTATATTTGTGGACGGTAGGCAACCACCATAAACTCCCCAGCAGTTTACTCCACAGCTTTTATTTGATGACTTTTGTACCATTTCCGAGAGGATGCATGAGTGTGGCTTCTTTGGAAACAAATATTCTATATAAGTAAAACATAATTTAAGCTGAACTTATAAATGTATAATAATTTGGGCACTGTTGAATTAGGTACGTAACAACGCGGTAAGATTGCGCTTGAATTAGCGCCTGGCGACCTTATCCACTAGTACATTACCTCATACCAGCACTAAAAAGAATCAGGTACTTACAAAAATAAGTAGGTAGTGAAGTTCATGTATCTATTTACTTACTGTAGAAACTGCTCCTGTATGTATGCCATTGCCAGCAAACTAATCCAGAAACTGTCTACATTCACCATGGAAATATACATACTACAATTCACCAAGGAAAGGCAAACATAGTTCCATGTAGAAGCTCATAGCTCACACACATAGCACAATGCTAGATTTGGTGTTTAATAAATCTCCTCGCTGGCAGAACTGCTTCCACATTTTGCCAGGTTTGCGTCCGTAGGAAACGAAAAAAAACGTATATCGCACGCTTTCCTTTTGTTTTCACTATTACACTTTGCCACTGCACACTTCCTTCTGCTTTGGAATGTCTCAATAATTGTTTAAAACCGCGCAGAAGTATTAACGCACAAATATTAAAATGGTTATTTGATTTTTTCGTATGCTCAAAATCAACAATTGCACCAAGATGACGCCCCGCACACAGCTGATTCTGTCAAAATCACAAAGAGCGGATTAGCGGTACCGCGATTGGCGCAATCTCTATTTCTCTCAATCGTGATTTATGTATACAAGCAAGTAGCCAAGCCAAGCAATAGTTTCTGTGCAAGCGATTATCCCTTGGTACAGTCTACTTGCTATTAGGAAACTATTTAAAATATATTTACATACATACATACATATGTACGTAGATACATAGACATTGCAAACGTGTTTCTTATCGTAGGGAACGAGAAACATAAGAAACGCGTCGCCAATAGAAAAGATAAGCGAAATACAATAAGAGATAGTCAAGCGATAAAGGAGATCAATTTCTATCACCTGTTTATGTTGCTGTTTGTTGTAGACATATGTAATACCGTATACATACATATTTGTCAACTAACCATGCGATAGGGGATGATCGAATACAATTGCTTGTTTTAGATATTTAGTTAGGACAACTGGGACACGCTTCTTATCAGTAGCGTGTAACCAATATAGTATGTAAGCACCTAAGATACACATATATCCATATACATACAGTGATGGAAAAATTTATAGAAACATACAGCTTTCATATATTTTTTGTTGTTTGAAGAACTCTTTCATTTTAAACACATTCCGATTTCGTACATTTCGTTTACGTTAAACAGAACTGAACAGAACAGAAATCTAGACTTCCTTTGCAAGGGCAATAAGCCATAAATAAATTGTGGCCCCTTTTTTAATTTTGGCCTGGAAGAAATAATAGAAACAAAGTATTATTTCTAAATAAACTAAGCTTTGAACCAAAAATTCTTACAAAATTATTACTGTTTTAATAGCTTATTGAATCGCCGCATTGCCTGATTCTTCTTCTTCTTAATTGGCGCTGTAAGCGCCTAATGCTCTCATTGTCCATGCCTCCACGCCATACACCAGCAGAGGCATGATGAGTGACTTATAGAGTGTGATCTTTGTGCGACGAGAGAGGACTTTACTTCTCAATTGCCTACTCAGCCCAAAGTAGCACTTGTTGGCAAGTGATTCTCCGTTAGATTTGAAGGCAGACATTATTATTGGTATTAATGCTGGATCCCAAATAAACGAAGTCGTCTACTTTTTCAAACTTGTAACTGTCAACAGTGACGTGGGTGCCAAGATGCGTATGCTCTGACTGTTTGTGTGATGACACCACCGTTCACCACCAGACCCATTCGCCTTGCTTCTCTATCCAAACCCGAGAAGGCAGAACAGACGTAGCCCTTGTTTTTACCGATAATATCGATGTCGTCGGCATACGCCAGCAGTTGTACGCTCTTATAAAGTATTGTGCCTGAGCGGTTCAGTTCTGCGGCTCTTATTATCTTCTCCAACATCAGATTAAAGAAATCACACGAAAGGGAATCCCCTTGTCCGAAACCTCGTTTGGTATCAAACGGCTCGGAGAGGTCTCTCCCTATTCTGACGGACCTGGTGGTATTGCTCAACGTCATTTTGCATAGCCGTATTAGTTTCGCGGGGATAGCAAATTCAGACATCGCGGCATAAAGGCAACTTCTCTTCGTGCTGTCGAAAGCGGCTTTGAAATCGACAAATAGATGGTGTGTGTCGATCCTATTCTCACGGGTCTTTTCCAAGATTTGGCGTATTGTGAATACCTGATCTATGGTGGATTTTCCAGGCCTAAAGCCTCACTGATAAGGTCCAATCAGCTCGTTGACGGTGGGCTTGAGTTTTTCGCACAATACGCTCGATAAGACTTTGTAACCTATGCTTAGAATGCTGATTCCGCGGTAGTTAGCGCGTATGGCGGGGTCGCCTTTCTTGTGGATTGGTCAGAGCACACTTAAATTCCTGTCGTCGGGCATGCGTTCATCTGATCATATTCTGCATACGAGCTGATACATGCACCTCAAAAGCTGCTCGCCGCCGTACTTGAATAGCTCGGCTGGCAGGCCGTCAGCTCCAGCAGCTTTGTTGTTTTTCAGCCGCGTAACCGCTATTCGTACCTCGTCATAGTCAGGCGGTGGGAAAACTACTCCATCATCATAGACTGAGGGCTCGGGTTTGTCTTCTTCACTACTTTCAGCGTTGCTACCATTCAGTGGGTTATAAAAGTGTTCCCTCCACAATTTAAGTATATTCTGGACATCGGTCACTAGGTCGCCATTGTTGTTCTTACAGGAGTTCGCCCCGGTCTTGAAACCTTCCGTAAGTCGCCTAACCCTCTGGTTGAATTTTCGGGCGTTCTTCCTGTCGGCCAGCATCTCAAGCTCTTCACACTCACGTATTTCGGCCTCTCTCTTCTATTGCGGCAAATACGTCTCGCTTCCTTCTTCAGTTCCCTATAACGGTCCCACATGGCTCCCGTTGCGCCCTATCGCAGCGTGGGCCTGTAGGCGGCATCTTTTTTCTCTGCGGCCTCTTGACATTCCTCGCTGAAATCCAACTACTTCTTCGGCGGCGGTACTTAATGATCGGGAAATGTGGTCCCACTGCTCGCGTATGTCGGATCGTTGAAGAGTGCCCTCAGAGAGCAGGTGTGTGAGTCGAGTGGCGAATAAATTGGCCGTCTGTTGTGATTGCAGCTTTTCGACGTTAAGCTTTCCTTACATTGTTGGGCGCACATTTTTTTCTGCACAGAGGCGGGTGCGTATCTTGGCTACAACAAGATAGTGGTCCGAGTCGATGTTTGCCCTCGGAGTGTACGTATGTCCAAAACGCTTGAAGCATGCCTTCCGTCTATCACAACATGATCGATTTGGTTTCTCGTTTTTCGATCTGGAGACAGCCATGTAGCTTACATACATACTACATATTACCATATTTCGGGCCCCGGCGAAGTCGATCAGCCTCAGTCCGTTATCGAACGTTTCGTGGTGGAGGCTGAATTTTCCGACAGTGGCGCCAAAGATCCCTTCCTTGCCCACCTTGGCATTAAAATCGCCAAGCACGATTTTGACATCGTGTCGGGGGCAGCGCTCATATGTACGTTCCAAGCGCTCATAGAAGAGATCCTTGGACGCCTCATCCTTCTCTTCCGTCGGGGCATGGGCGCAGACGAGCGAGATGTTGAAGAATATAGCTTTGATGCGGATTGTGGCTAGACGTTCGTCCACCGGGGTGAACGCCAGTACTCGGCGACGGAGTCTCTCTCCTACCACGAATCCAACACCGAATTTGCGCTCCTTTACGTGGCAACTGTAGTACACGTCGCAATGCTTCACGCTTACTTTTCCTTGCCCCGTCCATCCCATTTCTTGGATGGCGGTGATGTCAGCCTTTGTCTTCCCGAGGACATCAACCAGCCAGGCAGAGGCACCTCCCCCATTAAGGGGGATATTCCAGGTGCATACCCTTAAATCATAGTCCTCTTTATACGTTTGCCGTGGTCGTCGTCAGAAAAAGGGGGTCTCATCCCAGGCTTTTTTCTTTTCATTGGGCGGGGTTTTAACGTGGCGGGACCCAAACACAGCGCACGCGAAGTTTTACGCCTTCTCACTCTAGCTCGCTCCCAAACGGGTGTTTGGTTGCTACCCAGAGGATACGTGGATATAAATATCCGGACGTTGTGAGCTGCGATTTGAACCGTACGCACAAGAATCGCTTCTGGCCACTCCCAGGTGAATGGCAGTCAAAAGTTTTCCACTTCTGTGCATCGAATTGACGAAGTTTCTTTGGAATGGAATACCACGATTTTAGAATGTGTGCTGGCTTTAAAAGGCCCGATTCTCTTCTTTAAGTCCGCCCAAAGGTGCTCAATAGGGTTGAGGTCTGGCTATTGTGGCGGCCACTCCATAGCCTGCACTGTTTCTTTCTTTAACCACTACTTTACCAGTTTTGGTGCATGTTTAGGATCAATATCCTGCAGTAAATCCCACCGCAATGGCATTACCTCTTTAGAAAAGGAAAGCCTTATCGTCTGTAATATGTTTACATAGTCAAGAGCGCACATTTTGTTCTTCATCCAAAGTATTGGACCAACTCCTTTCTTTGGGAAGCAGCACTATACCATAATGGAACTCCCGCTGTGTTTAACCGTTTTTTTCGTGTGGTGTGGATCAAAGGCTGTGTTCGTAGGACGTTTTACGTACTATTTTCCATCTGATCCAAAAATGTTACTCTTTGTACCATCAGACTGCAGCACATTTTTCACCATTTTGACGAAAAAGATGTTTTCTGGCAAAACCAAGTCTGTTGTTTTTGTTTTTAAGGCTCAGCAACAGTACTTTTCTAGAGATTCTGGCTGAAAGTTTGGCTTCTGCCAATCTGTACGTCATGGCTCGGCTTGTTACATCGACATTCAATTCTGTTTTCAGCTTTCTTGAGGACAGAAAAGCGTTAACTTTGTAATGTCGAATTAAACGCCTTTGATCGCTAGCAGTCATTTTTCGCTTTATAAGTCGTGTTTCTGGGTTTTTACGTTATAAAGGGCAGGGAACACCTTCGTTTTGGAACAGCCCACCATATCTACTATCTTACTCATCGAATTTCCTTGTTTTCTTAAACTTATTATTAAATTCTTCTCCTCTTCCGTGCAGTGTTTAGCTCGGCCCATTTTATTCTTTTTTATGTTTCAATAACCTATAGTACAACTCTACTTTAGTTAACATTCTTTAAAAACGCAATTAAAAGTGCCAAAAATAATTAATTTACCTTTTGTAAAGCACCAATATTAACAAACACGTTTTCTTTCTATTATTTTTTCCAAGCGCAACTATTCAATTGTTTACTCTCTCGCACATAAAGTGAAAAGGAGACAAACTACCGGAATATAATGTTTTGCAAAAGAACAGCCTTTAACTGATATTTGTACAGGGTGCGCCATTCCAAAAAATATATATAACTAGTGTTTATATAATTGATTATAATTTTTCAATAAGTTGTTTCTATTATTTTTTCCAACACTGTATGTGTATTAGGAATATGTACATATGTATATATATATGTATGTGTCTGTATAGAAATATACTGGACAAACTGCGTTAGAGATAGGAATAATTTTAAGTTCTCTATAAAAAAAGGCTCCGCGCAATCGGAGCTTCAGTGTCCTTTTAATGTACAGTGATTACAGTTCGTTCTAATTTAACACTGTCCATTGCCTGTTTTATAGAATTGTGTAATAAATGGGCAACACAATTCATGCAGTTGTGATTTTTAAAGCCAGAAATCATGTTTGAGCACATATCTGTCACTACATATATCCAGTTCACCATAAGGACGACAATTAAATTCGTCTAACATTTTTAAAACTTTCGATTCAATATTTGCACCTAAAAAATTATTAATACAATATTCTACTTTTATGCACCACATCGTTTTATTCACTTTACCTGTGCTTCTTTCATTTTCCATAGATTTAAAACCCAAAAGGCGACAAACCATTCTTTCTTTCTATATATAATGAATTGTAAGGGCAATATACGTTTTTCGTATATAATTATCGTTCCGTAAATCCGATGTCAAGGCAAAACCACTGCCTTTTATTGAATTTATTTCAAGTTTCAATTCATTGAAGTAGGTATCATATAATTTATTGACTTTTCGCGACAAAGTTGTGCGATGAGGCAACAAACTTTTTAAATTTACACCTTCGCCGTATTTTGCGCCAACAGATATACAAAATTTAATAATGTTTTGAAATCCAGTGTCTTCAAGTATTTTAAACGGACGACAATTTTCCACAGTACATTTTGTAAATAGTCGAGCAGCCTCCCTTTTGTCGTCGGCGTCTGCTTCCATTAGTGCATCCTTAAAATCGGTTCGTAATTTCTTTATGGCATTGCACTTGTGTTTCACTAAGTTCGAGGTACTATTTTTTTATACTTATAAACATTTTTGCATATTTTGCATGACACCATATTGGGAATAATGTTTGCGTACTTATCTTCTATTTTGCAAAATATCTCCCAAATCCTGCCTTTTCCCTTATAATCAACAACTTTGAATTCCTCAGAATTAATTCTTTCTTTGATAGCAGAATTATTAAGAATTTCTGTGGATGATTCTCTTTGAGCGGTGATACTTGTGGATTCCTATTGGAGTTAAAAATAAAAAATAAATAAAAAATGGAAAGAAATACATATACTTATTGATTTTATAAGAGCAGAATTGATAATAAAACTACTTACATCTATCTCCATGATGGCAGTAATTATTATTATTACTTGCTTTGGAAACGCTGAATTAGTTACAGCAGCACATGAACACACACACAGCTAAATGAACACACACATATCAGGTTCATTCTTATCTTTTTGGACTAAAATCTGAAAAGTGTCAAAATGCCAGAGCGTAAGCAAAATGCGCTCACTAAAAGATAATAACAGGAAAACTAAAGGAACGCAAAAAACCAAATTTTTAGTCCAAAGAATGGCAACAACAAAGCTAACGTCAAATAAGAATGGAAATGTATGTACAAAACATATTCACACAAGCACAAGCACAATAAACACTTACTATGTATATCAATTATTTTTTGCCTCCTTTCAATTTCTATTCACTTTTTTTACTTTTTAGATTATTCTCACTTTTTGCGTATTCTTTAATTTCCGTTAATTTAAATTTAGTTGAGTTTGACACTTTTCAGGATTTTGGCAGAAAAAATTCTTATGACTAAATCTGACTACTTCGGACTGATGACAGTCACTCTCACTGGGTCTTGCTCTCTCATTTTAGCTGTCATTTCCGAGTTAAGGAACGCTTTTTGGACTAAATCTGACTACTTCGGACTTTTTCTGACTATTTCTGGGAGATAAGGAACGCTCCTATAGTCTGTTCCAATAGCAGTCCGGTTTACAGGATTTAGTCAGAACTTACAGGAAGTCGTTCCCATTGACATAAAACCTGTAAGTGGGAACACATTTGAGAGAGTAACTGAGCAACTGTTCCTAGTCAGAAGTTACAGGATTTAGTCCGGAGTTTCTTTTCCTGTAAGTTCATGAAAACTGTTAAACGATCAGCTGATTTGCATGTGCAAGCAAAAACTAACAGCGGTGAAAGCAAAGTACCTTATATTTGTAAAAAACATGGAAGTAAACAACGAAATGTTTTAATATGTATAGATTTTAATAATTATTTAGTGATATTTCAGCTAAATCAGTGTTCTACAAATGACATGTAAACAAACCGGCTGACGTTTATACAGGAAATAGTGCTTTTTGCGCTCCTATGCACTTCTGCATCTGTTCTCCTTTTACTCTCATTTGAGAGAGTAAAATTGTAGTTTGACAGTTCCACTGGTTTTAGTCCGAAGTTCAAAGGAACAGACTAATAATAACATTGTGGACACTATTGAATTTCAGTTGACACTGTTGTAAATTGAAATGAAGTATTGAAATTAGCTTCGTCACTGCAATACACGATCGCGTTGCTCCGCCGGTAAAGCGATGTTGAAGTGTGCTTCTGATGAAAGAGAACAGTAATTTCAGTGTTCTCATTAAGTCGAGTACAGTTCAACAGTGCATGCTATGAAGACTGCAAGCATAATGATTTGCGCTCACGTATAAAATATACATACAGTAAATATTAGCTTCGTTCCCCACGATTTCCGGGCTGCTCCGGTAATTAGAGAGTAAAAATAAGTTACTCTCTCACAAGTGTCAAAAATGTGCCAACACGTGCCAAAAGTGCCCAGAGCGTGAGGAACGCAAAAAACCACATTTCGTGCCCGGAATCAACATATCAACTCTAAACAATGATTTTACGTGTATTTATCTTATATGGCTAATAAAATTACCAAATAACTACATTTTCTGAATATTCTGTGATATTTTCCACTTTTATTTTTATAAAATTTGCTTTCGGATTTAAACAACAACAGCAGTTATTTCAAATTGCCCTTTTGAACATTTGTGTCCGGAAAAAAAGTCCGGGCTGTTTCGTGCAGAAAGAAGAAGATATTTACGATCCAAATGTGGAACGTATTCGCTCTCTATTACCCATTTTTCTAGCGTGAGGAACGCTTTCTGGGCTGCTTTGGGCACCCGTGGGTACCCGCGGGCTCGTGTGGAACAAACCTATTATAGCGACTTTTGCTAGAGTAGCTAACATTTGATGCTATTTTTTTCAGAATATATAAGGATTTTGCACTATATGGTTAGTGTACA
>NW_023463334.1:0-14440 GCF_013731165.1 Rhagoletis pomonella | reverse complement strand
GCGGGACGAGAAGGTAAGCAAGTTGTTGAGGCTGCTGGTGGAGGTGCCGACGAAGTGACCGAGTATCGACACAACAACAACAATTGCAGTAGCAGTAGTAACACCGATGACGTGAGAGAAACTTACACGGCGGCAGTGCAGCAGC
Source organism: Rhagoletis pomonella (assembly GCF_013731165.1). Lineage (NCBI taxonomy): Eukaryota > Metazoa > Arthropoda > Insecta > Diptera > Tephritidae > Rhagoletis > Rhagoletis pomonella. Next base: position 14,295 of record NW_023463334.1, on the reverse strand, counting down.
AGCAACGGCAACGGCAACCGGGTATAAGTGGTTTGCGTAGCAGTAACCGCAGATACAGTCTGCTGCGTTGCATTTTATGTAATCTCAAACAAGGTAAACAAGGGCAGCCGCAACAACAACAACAAAAAGCCGCACGACAGCAAACGGCGGAGGAGGAGGAGGAGGAGGAGGAGGGTGGTCAGCTGTATGCGCAAATACAACGAACACAACAAAGTGAGCAATCACAGTCACGGCCGCAGGCTATTGTTGTTGCAGTGGTGGTTGGTGCCTCAATCGACCATCAAATACAACAACAAGAGCCACAGCTGACCGGCCACCAACCAGGCGGCAAGCAGCAGAGAAATGCAGCATCGACAAGCAGCGGCGGTGGTGGCGCTGGTGGTGGTTGCGCTGGCGACGGCTTACGCGTACGTAATAGGTGCTTTGACGATTACAGAGGTGACGGCGTGCATGTTGGCGCTAACGAGGCACTGCTATAGACAGGAGTAAAGCGTTTGTTTGTATTTGTTGATTGTTGCATACTTGAAGGCTGTTGTATTTGGTACTGTGTACGTACTCGTATGTATGTATGTACGAGTAAGTTTATGCGAAAATTAACTACGTTTTGTTTAAACTTTAAAGCGAAACTAAGCTAGTTATAGAGTTCTTATAAATAAGTAAATAGGAAAAAAGAGAGTTTTATTAAATAAGTAATAGTAGCTATGAGTTAGGCTGCAACTTGTATGTAAGTACTAGCTTTTAGCATATTTATGAAGAGCTGGTGATCTACAAATCAGAGTTTCATTTAATTATAGAATATATTATTTATTTAAGCATGTACATAAGTATAGATATATGTATAGTTGTTAGGATAGTAATGATTTGGGTACAAAATCGAAACGCAGGAATATATTGGTGCTATGTTACGTTTTTTTAACCATTGAAAAATTTGATATGTACCAGTTTCAACCCATAGAAATACATATATACATACATATTGTTTGTGCACATACTAGGAGTTAAGTTTTAAATGAATTAGAGATGGGTTTTTCCTTAAATCTTCTAACCTTAAACGACCATTGATGATCTTCCCATCGCAGGTGAATAAAAAATACTGCTTTTTATGGGTATAACACTTAAGTTGTAGTATTTAAAAAAGAGTAATTTTGCAAAAATTTTATTTTTATAACGGATGCCGGTAGAATATCTATCTACTAAAAATATTTGTTTGAAAAGATTCGTCGTTAAAACGACAAATTTAAAAAAAAAAAAATGGCTTGACAGTTCTAGACATTGCACTATGTGTAATTTGACCCATTTTTGTGGACGAAATTAATTTTGTGCCCAAACAAGTACATACATTTTTTAAAAGAACATCATGTTTTTTAAATATTGGTAATCGATTTCCTGCAAGAAAAAAGAAAATAAAAGAATTAACCCTTGATGGGTCAAAAGCGGCCACTCTTTAATTTGCGGTTTTACTGAAAAAATTTGAATGTAGTTTTTTCTAAATATTTATGTGTATTAAAGAGAAAAAGCCACTAGCTAACATATATAAGTTATAAAGTGGCTACTTAAAAAAAAAAACCAAATATTGCCAAATTATATTAATTTCAATTGAAACCCTGAATACTATAATTTTCCTAATTTGTCTGCTAAAAAGTTAAAAGGGCAGCCTTTTGTAGAAACAAAATGATAAACAGCCTTCTGTTTCCGCTCTGAATTGAGTTCTCCCCTATTGGCAGTATAAATAATACCTACAAAAACAGCTATTTCTCATAAAACGCAAAAGAACGCAACATGAAATTGACGGATTAAAGCGACTTTTTTCACCACCTGCTAAGCAGTTGTCATTCGTGATTTACAAAAACAAAAGATACCGTTATTTGGTTTCAAGTTTTCTTTATCAAATACCAAGGACAAGGGATTTTTTTTGATGTAAATACGAAAAGCGACTTTTGGCCACATAAACTGATCAAATTATCCATAGTGCATGGCAATTTTAGAACCAAATTTGAAATATTCAGATTTTATTGTCGATTTCGGCAGAACATCTATGCGCTAAGAACATCTGTTCCCCAATTTTTTTTTGTAGGAGAAGCAAGTATTTCTTTTAAGCTATTGCAAATGCTTATTAAGAAACTTTTTTACAAGTTCGAGAATATTAACCCTTAATATCCCACTGGTAGCGCCAGGAACCAACCAACTAAAATGTAAACTTTACTAAACGTATTTATTTTAAATTTCAACAGGGACCGAGTTTCCAGTTTTGATTTAGTTCTGCACGAGAACAAAACGTAATGTCTAGAACGTTCCCACAAAAGAGCCAAATGGGAACAAAAGTATTGAGAGCAGTTTTAACGGGAACAAAATCAGAACAAAAGGTTCGGAAACGGAAACAAAATGCGAATGAGCCTTTCGGGATAATTCTCAAGTGGAACAGAATGAGAACGAAACTCTCGGGAACGTTTCCATTGAGAACAAAATATGACTGAAAGTATCGGAAACGTTTTAAAAGATGATCAAATAAGAACAAAAGTGTGTGTGGAACGTTCTGCTAGAGAACAAAACGAGAACAAAAGTTTGGAGAACTTAACGTTAAGAATGAGAGGGACGTCTGTGCATTGCGATGAAAAATCGTTTCAGTGAGAACCACGATTGTTAATTCTAAGCCAGCGCAAAGCTGGATCATTTTAACTTCATGATCGTTTATCATTACGGTGAACTGTCTATTTATGGAAAAAAATCAAATTTTTTGTGATGAGAAAAGGGTGAGCTATGAAACAAAAACCCCAAACAATACTAAGTCGTACAGCGTAGGCTCCTATTTGGCATTGCTCGATCAAAATATCTATCCGTACCGCCAATTTTGCGCTTAGTTAGCTTAAGAGCCTTCTTTGCCCCTCTATATTCTTTGTACGTCGGGGATTTCCTTTAAATCTCGCTTAGGCTACTAAGAGTTCATAGTTCAACAGCAATCCTCAGGTTGCCCCAGGAAGTTGGCTGAAACAAGCGTGTGTATCCCTGTATAAAGTTCCCAGTGCGGGTGAGATCCGCTCCTCGATTGACCGCCAGCGAAAAATACTAATATAAACCCATAGTACCAAGCAATTGAATCCGAATGAATACTTTTGAAATCGCAATACAGAGAAGGCCCGCAGAGTCTCTAAATAAATCTACTTCGGAAAGTTTCTAGCTGTATGGAGCATTCCCAACTCGGTCGTCCAACTACGAGCTCTCTTTCAGAGCCTCCTTTCCTCCTGCTCACTCTTTAGAGGCTGTTTATAGGTGAACATCCATTTTGGGGCTAGCAACAATTCCTTAAGGTATGAAAAAAAAACTTTTAAATTTAGAAAAGAAAAATAGTTATCGCTTCAAATGCAAAACTCCTCGCTCTCATCTCTAAAAAAAGCACGAATTTAATTTCAATGTACACAAACGATCTCTAAGTGGGTTGAAATATTGTTGGTATTTATGTAAATTTGTTACGATTCAGTTATTCACGTGTATGTATGTACTTAGGATTTAAGAAGGGTAGGTTTCAAATATATGTTAAAATAATGGCTGTAGTATTTTGTATTTACAAACATATTTCAAATTAATATTAATTAAAGAAATATATTTATTCTTAACAACTTTTGGCGTTTAATAATGGTAATAGTTAAAATATATTTAAATACAGAAAAGGTGGTAAATTTTAGAACAAGTAGTATTTAAAAGATAATGTAAATAACTGTTATGTATCGTAAATCATATGTACGAGTTTATATCCGATGGCTGAGTGCAAGAATGACCTAACTCCGCAGCCAGTTCGAAAACGCCTATCTCAGAACTTGATTGAAGAACGCTTTATTGCAAAATTTTATTGAAAATCACCCTATCTCAAAAGAAAATGTATTGGAAATGTGCCGAGATAGCTCGATCTTCCATTCAGCCATCGATATGTAAATAATATTAATTGTACAGTTTGTCAAGGGATGTGATCAATTTTCCTGTTTTCCAGCTGTAAGCAGAGGCTTCTTGTCATTTTTCATACCAAAAACTAAACTAAAAATTACTTGAGTTTGTTGAAGTATATACCTATTTTTAATGTTTAATTAGCAATTTTTTTATAGAATTTTTAGTTCTTTGGAAATTAAGTAGCTAAAAATTTATTGAACAAGCTATTTAATGATGAGCGCGTCCATATAAAACCTATACAAAGCTGAATGTTCCACAATTTTTCACACTTTACTTTAGCTGGTGAGCCCGGGTAGACATTGTCTGCTTTTGAAGATCTCCCCTTATCTCGTTTTGCAGTTGTCGGATATTCGATTTATTTGAGATATTTACATAGGAGAAAAAGCTGGTAGTTAATTAAAATAAACACGCGACTAGCAAAGAGAGAAATATCAAATTTTATTTTCGCCTGCCTATTTTTAAATACCTAATGCATAAGGCAGATTTGCGAGATTTGTTCAGATCACAAAAAATTAATTTGAACTAAAATAGTATTGAGCATACGACCAATAAAATAAAAAATCCTTACAATAGCGATCAAATGGTCTTAAAGTATCCTTTCTATGAAGCGGCAACCAACAGTGTAATTCTATCTCGACAATGATGCCACCTACCGGGTCCAAAAAGTCCATCATGCATATAGTTTTAGATAGACAATCTTAGGAAATAAAAAAATTGAACGCAGTTAGAATATTAGATATTTTAAAATCAGAAAATCCCAAATGACCAAGCACCCAAGTTTTCTGCCCTCGCACTGATTATTAAAAATACATATAAGCAAAGTCACTTTCATAAAAAATTACACTTTTACATGAATAAAGGTTCAGATATGCTTACATGACTTGACATTGCTCGAGGGTTGTCACATAAGGAATCTGTTAAATGAGCGCAGCATTACATATGTAGAAGTATGTTGGTTTTTGATTTCTACGTAAAAATGTCATTCTATGCAGTTCAGTGCAAATCATGCATAACTGAGCTTTAAGTACATACATACATATGTAAGTATGTAAAATATCGTTCGCAAAACAATTCATTAAATGTCGGAAAAGTTCTACACTGCATAGTCGAATGACCTACAAAGCAGCTAATAAATTGCTAAAAGAATTATTTGGGTTTGAGGAAAATTTTTCAAACATTTTTAATTACGCTCAGAATATTACAGTTATTGTACTAGAAATGTGCCACCTCAACGACCTTATTTTGCCTATCGGCTATCGGCATTAGTAAATTGCAGAAAATGAGAGTGAACAGGACTAAGAATATGGCCAAGCATGACGTTTCACCTATACATATGTACATACATACTTGTATGCACATGTCCTTCTTTTCTGCTAAATGTATAATTGCATGGCTATTCAGTTATAGGAGCAAATTGACCTAGTTTCAATAAATTAGGAGCAACACAAAAATTGTACATATGAATGTAGTATGTACACTTGTGATCAGCTGATTAAGTCATCTACATTTTGATCAATTTTGGCTATTTCTCTATTGTTTATTTAATTTTTTATAAGTTTTTCATAAAAGTCTAGCTCATTGTATAACAAACACCATAAAAATTCACATTTCAAACTTTGTGCAAAAATTATAAAATATCTGCAAAGTTTCAGCTAAATTTTCAACTTTTTATTCCGATTTTTTAGAAAATTTTAAAGTTGCTTAAGAATCGCGTTGATTTTTAATAATTTTTTTTCTGACTGCATGACGCATTTTCTCCTAATAAAAAAAAAAATTTTTAATATATAATTTTTGCACAAAGTTTGAAATGTGGAATTATGATGTTTGTTATATAATGAGCTAGACTTTTATGGAAAAATAATAAAAAAATTAAATAAACAAAAGAAAAATACCCAAAATTTATCAAATTGTTGATAACTCACAATCAGCTGATCACAAGTGTACCTCATGTTCGCCAAAAGACATCAACAACTTGACAAATTGGCTTTCATGTATGAGTACATATGTATGTAAAATGCAACACGACCCATCAGTTGTTAACCGATATTATGACCCATGGATTTTGTAGGTATTTTTGGTATCAACGCTGATGAAATTTTTCTATCCAGAAAATATGAGTTTTCAATGCAAAGTCATAGCTTTTTCCACTAAAAATTAACCATTTATTATTTTTTAGGGAAAAAAGTGTTGAATTTCAAAGCCAAATTTTTTAAATTTTTTTTTCTGGGCGAAGCTTGATTTTTTTGCTAACTTATGGGAAAATTTGATCAAACGAAATTCAGTTTAATGCGAAATCTTAGCACCAATTTGAAAGAGTAAACAAATTAACCCTTAAGAACACTTTCGCTTTAGGCTTATTGCTGGCATTTAAGATGAATTTTGAGCTTTGTTGTGTTCTGAGACTTATAAAGAATTTAATGAGAAATAATATTTGACAAATATTTTAACCCTTCATATCCCTGTTTTATGTGCATTTTTGCCCATTTCTAACAAAGGGACAAAAAAGACGGACCTATTGAGAAGTTGGTGGGTTAAAAGGTGGCATCATATTTTAGATAAAACTGCTGCACACATGGAATGTCTTCGCTTCGCAAAAAGAAAAGAAGGAAAAAGAAAGATCTGCAAAACTTTTTCGATGTTTTTAAAACAAATTTTTTTTCGGCCTAATTTTGCAGAACTTTCTTTTTCCTTTTGAGGAACTCTAGAACTATAACTATTGAAAAGCCACTCAGAATAGTTTTAATTTTTATTTTTTCAAAAATTTTACTTTTTCGACTTTTTAGAAAAAAATATTTTTTTGGCGTAATTTTACAGAACTTTCCGTTTCCTTTTCAGGAACTCTAGAAATATTGAGAAGCTACTCAGAACAGTTTTAAATTTTATTTTTTTCAAAGATTTAACTTTTTCGATTTTTTTTTAAATGTTTTTTCGGCGTTATTTTGCAGAACTTTTTTCCTTTTCAGGAACTCTAGAACTATTGAAAAGCCACTCAGAACGATTTTGTATTTACCTTTTCATCACATGTCGTATGCTGCGTGAAACTGTTATACTCAATTTTTGAAACTGTTTTTTTTATTGTCAAAACATCCAGATTTTTTTTTCGTTTTCAAGAACTCTAGAACTATTGGAAGGCTACTCAGAACAACTTTTTTTTGTCGTTTTGCGTCATATTGTATGTCAACTTCCCAGGCATCCAATACAAGTCTACTGGTTCTTGGTCCCAGAATTCGTTGTCAGAACCTTATTATTTGGGAAATAGTTTGAATTTGTTGAACAGTGTTATAAATAAATTCATATGAAAATATATCAATACACATTTCGAAAATTCTTGCAAATGCATTTCCCTTCACGTTGTCAATCAATATATATATACTTCCAATATTAAACAAATCGGGCCACTCATACAATTTTCAAGAATAACTCAACCACCAACACCGCCACCAGTTGGTTATTTTTTCATGCAAACCTTCAACTTATAACCACAACTACAACAAAACTAGAATGAGTTAAATTGGTCAAGCCATTCTTAAGTTAAATAAACTACATAAATTAACGTTTTTTTTATTTTTAAGATTTTAGTTGCATAAAACACCGAAGCTATCTTTACTGGCCTTATTTAGTTTTTTTTTAATGCTTACGGCATGGAAATTAAAAAAGTAATTTTTAAGCAAAAAACACAACCGACTTCAATTCTCATACAAAAATTTAAGATTATCGTTAATTTCTTCATGATCCAATGATCGGATCTAAAGCAAAATAGTATGGGACCACTACCTTTCCGATAGAATTATCGAAATCGGTTGACGTGGTCCAAAGTTATGCGGTAACTTAGATAAAAGAAATATTCCGACGAATTGATAACCTCTCATTCTCATTTTTTTTGAAGTCGGTTAAAAACAATAAAAACCACTTATATATATATGTACATTAACTAGTATTTGTATTTTAAAGTAAAAAGATTGAATCCAAAGTTAAAATATTAATTAGTTATATACATTCATATATGTACATAACTGTATTATAGACTTTTTAATGCATGAATTTCAAAGCAACGAAATTTTAAAAGTGGTTAAGAAGAAAATCAAAAAGCTATCTACAAAAAAAGTACATTTGCATGCTAAGGTATACATAAATAAAAAATTTAAATGGCCAGGTGCACGTATGTGTAAAAAAGTTTTCACTACTTTCATCTAGTTTGGCATGGCTAACGACAACCGAAATGGACAAAATATTTGTGATTGAGCCCCACAAATATTTTCGAGCATTTCGCAGCAACAATAAGGAATTTATCTACTAGTGACGACAAAACATCTGCGCGTTAGCATTAAGTTTGGTACACACGAACGCAAAATAGAGTTAAGCGAAATCAAAAAAAGTGCTACAAGAAAAACATAGTTTTAATTAAGCGAAAGGCAAAACAAATGAGGCATAATAAATATAAAAAAAATAAATGTAAATATGTACATATGTATGTATGTGAACAAAAAGCAACTTTTTTAGACACTAATTCAATTGTTGCAAAACTTAAGTAAATTTTATTATAAGCAAAAAAAAATTAGTTATCTCTAAATAAGTTTGTTTGTAGCAAATTTTTACATTATCTAGCATTAGGAAGAAAACTGAAATTCAAAAAATTTTGTGTCACTTTGCTCTTAATTGCAAATATTATAAATTTAGTGATAAGGCACACGAGAAATACGAAAATTTCTAATTCATAAATGTAAATAATTTTTTGTTTTTTTTTTTTCTTCACTAGCTACCACTAGTTATTAGCAATCCTGTGAGCGCGAAATTCAATATTTATGCAAATAGTTGCAAAATATTTTCCATTAACTAAAAGTGTAAAATTATTTTGAAATTAATAGATTTACAATTGTATGAAAAACTAACTAATTAATTTTAGCTACGAAAGCATAGTTTGTGATGAGTAGCCGCGACAAAAAAAAACAAAATGGCGGCAAAAAACTGGCAGGAAATTAAAGAAAAATAAAAGTTTGTATATAGCACAACTTTTTTATTACTAAAATTTATATTCTGTAAATATATGTAGATAATAACCTGATTCTGCATATAAAAACATACATACATATATAAATACGAATACATACTATTTTTTATAGGCGATCAAAAGAAAAAGTGATTTTATGTTTACAAATAAAATGAAATTAAGTATTGGATATAAATTAAAATGAAATTATAATAAATGTGATGAATTAAATTTCAATAAACCGCGTTTTTAATTGCAACTACAGGTTTGTACTTATCATAGATTTAATTACTCGATAAATATTTGCGATTACAACTTATTAGCTTAGGGAGTAGTGGTGAGTTCTACTTTGAGAACAAAAGAGTATTAGACCTTCTTAGCGGATTTTAGGTTTGTATAGAAACCGTCTTTTGTAGCTTGCTCTAGGTCAGTGAGGCACGCCTCCCAAAACTATTCAAGTGTAAATCTGCCAGCGCTGGACAATTGCACACTATGCGCTCCACCTTTTCCCATATCGCGCTTCCTAGAGGTATCCCTACTCACCAAAACCATTTTAAGGGCATGGTTAGCTAACAAATTGTGAGCAAACGTCACCCACCAGAAGTCTAAAGTTGTTTCATGGTAGTTTAAATATAAGTTTTATTAATTACACCAGAGATAAGAACCAGACAAAGCGCAGTAAATCGCCTTCAGGTGAGATCACGCGACAGTTATTTTGGTACATGTTTTTTGGGGATGCAAATGTTAGACTTACAGCACTATTCGCAAGCCAATTTAAGAACTCATCGCATGACAATCTCTGAACTAAATACTGCGCCTAAAACTACAACGCAGAATAAACATAATCCCTATGTACTGCCACTAAGTCAGCGCTGCACCAGAGTTTCCTAAGACAATCGACGGCTTCCTTATACAGGCTGTCCGATCTTTCATCCGAACAGCACACCATTCAAAATCAGTGTTGCTTTAGGCCCAGATCGCGTAGGAATGGAGTAGTGTCCGAATATTTCCGAAGAACCCCTTTGTGCACCGGGCAGATAGATACCCATCCATGACTATCACAACCAGATTATTTCTGGCTACACCTAAGCTTTCAAAGCTCTCAAAGATTAGGAGGGCTACTGTAGTCTGCGGTTTTTGGCCTCATAAGTAGCAACGCCGTTATCTACCGACGGCAATTTTATGGAGACCACCTCCTTGGAAGTCGAAGGAGTGGGAAAGTGCCTGAAAAGTACTTGAAAAGTATGCTGTCAAAATGTATGAATATCCTGTTGAAATTTTAGACAGGGTGTTTAAAGTGATGTAAAAAGAGACTGAATTTATTAAAATAAACTTGAAAATTAGCAAACTATGCATTGAATTAAATGATGTTTATATGTATAGCATTTTAATATTTTAAATATTTTGATCAATGACTCCTACACTTAATAGAACTTTTTTTGCTGGTTTTGTCAGAGTCCGTTACGGTTTTTTTTGTTTTAATAATAGATATTGCGTGTAACCATGTAGCAAATAGGATCAGGTGATCTCAGCTGTGACGCATTTCTGGAAAACATCTGATTCTCTTTTCACTTGTAAGTATGCACAATGGGAGTGGCTTCAGGGTTTTTTGAGGCAGCCCTATCCTGAGTCCGATTACACGACTTTCTGAGGAAATGCCCCGTGGCCAGTCAACCACGCCCTCCTAGTCATGGGGCATGGGATCGCTGCCAAATTTGATTAGGTCAAAAATTGCGTCTGTCTGCGTTTGGTGAGGTTTCTGTATCCCTTTAGACCCTGAACTACCGGGGCTTGAGTGAAATTGGCTACCAGCCGACTTAAAACCGTCGAGAGCTTATATTTACTCGGATTTGTTGGCGGCAATTTTATACGTGTACCTATTCGAGCGTTTGTTTTGATGGCACATATTAGATCAGGTCAACTACTCAGTCGGAACATTTGGGGCAACAGCTAGGTTTCCAAGGGCTTACGCTGACTAGGGCATTGGGATGCGATTCATTCACTCTTGCACGATCATGTCTCGAAATCGTGTGCTCTATACGCACCACCAATAACTCGCTTTTAATGTTCTGCCTATGCTATGATTGAAATTACCTTCGAGCTCCGAAACATACAATCATTTCCACCGCAACTAATACATATATTAAAGTTTCAATCAGTGAAATTAGTTTCATGAAAATCAATAAATCTCAAAGCTAGTCAAGTGAAAAAGTAACAAATAGTTTATTTATTATATCTGTCTATCACCATTTCCAATTCGTAGATCAAATGCAATATAAGGAACCATATTAAATGTGTCTGTCGTCAATGATGCATTAAAAATTAGTTTCCTCATTTCGATGATATAAACGACGGCAAAGATATCAGTTATAATTTACATCTAAATAAATAAAAATGCATACAAAAGAAAAAAATTTAATTCAATCAAAAACAGGCAGATGAACACATAAACACGAAAATTGTAGGCGAAATTTCACTTTAAAAACAAATAAATCACAGTTGGACAAACAAAAGGCGAAATATCGTTGCCTTAATATAGAAAGGCCCTATCTGACATCGTCGCTGATTTACAAAAAGTCGTAACTAACTAAAAATTGAAAATTTACGTTTTAATTGATTATGATACATTCGATCGAATTATGTGACCTCACATCGTTTTATGCAATAAAAGATTTTAGTTAGTTACGGCTTTGTGCATTTCAGCGACGATGTCTCACATCGGCCTTTCTATATTAAGGCAACGATATGTATAATAATTTTTGTAAGCACATAGACTGCATGAAAAAACATAAATTTTCTACACACATACAAATGTGAAGCGATAACTTATTTCAGTGATTAAAATCAGTAATAATTAAAGGTCAGCAACATGCCAACTTAGTAAAAGTGGATTTAGATTATACTTGTATTCATGTAAGTATATGTAAATAATGTGTATTTAGTGAAAACAATTCTTCAGCCAAATAGCTAGTCTTTTTACAATTAAAATTGAAATTAAGCACACACAACATTGCTGGAAATCGTTTAATAACATAATCACAGAGGTAATGTTGAATGAATAGCTGAATTAAATGGAAGGTTAATATATTACGGTGGTCCAAAAATGTATGTGAAAAAGTAAAGTCAGAATTTTAATGCTCTCACCATCTAGCATTGTTCCATACTGAAAAAAAAAATTATATTTTATTTAAAATTTAAAAAAGTATTTAAAATTATATTTTATATGGGAAAAAACAAGTTTTCGTAGAAATGGAGACAGCCAATAATAATACCCAATTGTATATTATACCATTTTTTTAATTCTAACGATTTTTCTACGGGTGCCCCATCCCATTTTTTGAGGGTTATAGGGGTCCTAAAAAACAGCAAATAATATAAAATGGTTAAATAAACAAAATTGTATATTGTTACTACAAGTCTTCTGAAGAGGTATGCGGTTTTCCGCTCGAAAAATATTGTTTTTCAAGAATACCATAACATTTCTGCAAAAACTTTTTTCCGTGCACTATATACACAAGGAAAAATTTGAGCACTTTTAACGACCTCTAAATATTTTTTGATTTCAAAATATCAAAAACAGAATTATAATTTTTTCGGTGTAGAAAAATCCTAGGGGGTAAGAGCATTAAAAATCCGAATTTACTTTGTTTGTACCACCCTAGTCATGCATGCATACCAGCGCCGTCTGCTTAAGCGGGGGCTCGGAGGTTCTCGGGCTTAAGGCCATAGACCATAGACCATAGTTTTCACGTAGCGCCAAAGAAAGATTTGAAATAGTGTCTAATCGCAAGATCTCCGCGACTATTTGACTTCGTTTTTTCGTGATAAAATGCATCCTGGGACCTAATCCATTGTTACATGCGTTGTGTGGCTAGCATCTTCCTGTTGAAACCACATGTTGCCCAAGTCTCTGTCATCTAATTCTAGCCATAAAATGTTTGTTATCATATGAACATAACGTTCACAGTTCACCATTCACCATAACAGCTTTACCGGCATTACTTCCGACGGCATTACCGGCATTATCTCATTTTGCATCAATGCAGTTTCTTCAAATTTCTGCACGAAACTGCTGATTGTTGACTCAGATGGCCCGTTATGTTGACCGAAAAAATTACGCAATGTTTGGACCACTTTTGCGCGTTGTTCTAGTTGATACTTGCGGCACATACCCAATGGGGTAGACTTATTTTGGCCGCATGTTTGCCTATAGGCCAGTGCCCCGTGATGTTTGCTATAATTCTGAATACCTCTGATCTTGATCTGCTAAGCAGGTCCAAGGTATTCGTCCTGTTGTAGTCAGACCATAGTTTTCTCTATATCTTACAGATCTGCGTTTAGACAGTTCAAGGAAATTCAAAGTAATCTCTCTTACGCTTGGAGATGCTTCAGTCCTTCCCAACCGTAGAGACACAGCAACACTCAGTTCCTCAGAGTAGGCTTCCGCTCATCTTGGACCTTTCGATGTAAAAAGAGATAGGCTCTCGGTCGCTTCTCTAGTCTCTTCTGGATGGGAATAACACTTCCACCTTACAGCTGAAGTCCAAATTGCCTACCATATCGTCTGTCGTCCTACTTAATTTCATTTCATTTATGATAACCCCATGTTCCCCATGTTCGAAGTGTCTAGTCCCCCAAAGGCCTAACTTGCTCAGTCTTGAGGATAGCATTTAGCGCTTCTGTCGTGCAGGATCTTAGTACACCTGTTACTCCTACGCTTGCTGGCCTTTGTATGCTTCTTAGCTTGCTGACGTAATATTGTTTGCTTAGTCCCACAAAATACATATCGTTTCGTTTATTCAAAAACCCCCTCACCGCTCAAACTGTCATCGTAGCAGCACAACTTCCTTTCGCATTATTTCGAAAATCCAAAACTCGTCTCTTCGAATATTTAATCATTCCTTTTAGTACTCACTAGCTCTAATAAAAGCCTTAATTACTTGTATTACTAAACTGCCTGACAGTTAATAAATGCCATCAAAAATTTATAATTTGTCTTAAGTTATAAATAAGATTAGATACCGACGGCGACATTCTGCTTTTAATTGTACAAAATTCCACGAAGCCTCAGCAGCAACAGCTGACCAAACTTAATAGCTGTCCCACCATTTCTCACTCGATTTTTGCTACGAATTATTGAGATTAATTTTTATGCAAATTAGCTTTTCGAAAACTTAAGTTTCTAAGTCAGCACTTAATCATACAGCTAATTCCACAGAGCAACATTTTTTTAATTAGTTGATGTGCAAATTATTTCGGCCAAACCAAACCAAATGCCAATGAGTGCGACGCGGCTGTTATTTAGCTTGTCATTCTAGCGCACATTTGGCACATTTTTCATCGTTTGAGTTGTTACTACACAAATATTT
>NW_023463333.1:0-14445 GCF_013731165.1 Rhagoletis pomonella | reverse complement strand
TTTTTGCGCACAACTCTTCCAAATGGGGTAACCTAAGTTGAGCTGAAAATGCGCGTGAAGTGAACTTACGCTGAAATTATAGTACTCAATTTATACCTTGTTTTGTGTTAACCCGCTGATTACGTCTGCACGTCTAGTTTTCCATTCTTCGCCAACGTTTGAAAACGGATTTACGGAAGCTATTTTATCCTCACTTCTATCGTAGATCTAAAAATATTTTTATTAGTTACAGAATTTAACATACTATATAATCATATACATTTCCTTTATTACTATATAATCATACTCAATTCATTTATTAAATTTAAGACCATAAATTCGGCTCTCCCGGATCTGCATATTTTGAAAAGAATTTTTTTTCAAATTTTTTTCAGAGTTTTCAACCGAATAGCTTTTGAAAAGCAGAATTTACTATCGCTGCCTTTTTACCGTTAGGGTTCGATATGGCACGAGCAAATTAAATTTGGTCTCCGGCTATACAGTAAAGATATCGTCGCTACCATGCGTGGGACTCGACACTTTATTTAAACCAGTATCTCTGCTTCTAAGAAGACTAGAATTTCGACGATTTGCCAACTTACGTATCAAATAGGGGTATTCTCTGAGTCTTGCAAAGCCCTTGCACTATGCACGGATTGCACGGCTTGCAAAGCTGTCCCATACGAAAACCGGTTTTTACCGGGCAAACCGTGCAATCTGTGCACCGTTAATTTATGTACTTTACACCGTCCATGTAGACTATTGAGTAATCCGGTTTATTGTTATTAAAATGTTTTATAGTTCCCATTACCCAATACATTTTGCTAACCACAATGAATTAAAATTAAAATTTAGATATATATAAATATACATACGCAAACATAAAACAAATGTACATATCGACGGTACTTTGGCAAAACCTCGTATCTGAAAACACTCTCGAACAAAAACCTTTTTTACTGAATATTAAATATTAAATACTTTGTAGTTAATTAAGAATAATATATAATGAATGGTAGTATTTTAAGTTCTATTTTGAAATAATTGTTCAAGTTATAAAGTAGTAGTGATTTTTGAGATATGAGGTTTTACCAAAGTACCGCCGATATGTATGTACATTGTACAAACACAAGTATGTAAATTTCACAACTTACAAATTTCTTTGCCAAATTGTCTCTAAACTTTTTGAAATTCGTTACCATGACTTCATGGGCCAACTTCGGATCTAATATTAAGAAGCTGGGATTTCTGGATTGGAAAACGCCAATAACTGCGTGATTTTGCTTATATGTACTGAAAAAAAACCCAAAATATTCAAGTAAAAGCATTTTGATTTGGAATAAACATTTTCTAAAATTAAATTAATTTAATTAAGACATATTCAAAAATGTATAAGTGATATCGACAGTGCTGTTTTTTGGACTACGACTAAAATGTCATATATAGAAGAAAATCTTTCAAATCGTATAAAAAAAATACGTTTTTGCACTATTTTTTTATATGTATATTTTTTTGTCACTTCGACCTCCTTGAATATATCTTGGATTTAATAGAGGAAGAGATAAATAGAGAGGGATAGAGAAAGCAAAATATTCTTATTTTGCTTTAGAAATAAAATAATTGTCAATGAACGTTTTTGTGACAAAATACTACATACCTATCAGAGCTGTAAAATGATTGAATCAACATAGTCTGCATTCACTCGGCATTCCTTTCAAAATGTTGATTGTTGGTTTGTATAAATAAAAACTTCATTCCTGAGTGGCTTAAAATATTTGAAAACAAACAAACTGTGTTTTGTTATTGAATGCTAGATTGCCATTCAGTATAGTATGTGAATGTTCAGCAGCATTCGCACTCACACATGATTGTATATTTAGAATGAATGCACACTTTTTTTTACCATTCAGTACCAATAATTTGTTCCCAGGGTTGATATATTTTATACTTTAAAGTTTGAACATATCTGGAATTGAAACAAAAAACAAATATTTTATTTCAAAGTATATGTACTTATGTATTGAAGTTTTCTGCCACTAACCCAAAGCCAATGACTCGTGCAATATTATTTATTCCAAAGCAACTTATCGCAACCGTAGAGCAAAACAGACACATCTTGATATGTATACATATACATCATCGATTGTAGACATTTTTTCGCAGAAGAATATACAAAATTGATTTATCACAATTATTTTTGTACTAAATATTTTTTTCACAGTATACAGTGATCCAGGTAGCCAAAACAAAAAATGTAAACATGCTTATTTGGCATTTTGTTTGAATGTATTGGTTGATATTTTTTCACAGTTGTCGTTTTCGTTAACCCAAATGAAATCCAATTTAAATATTTTCTTATAGTGAAAAATATTTTCAAGTCACATAAAATAAAATAACGAGAAACACGAAATTCCAAGCAAATGAAGCGTGAAGCGTTAGCAATTATGACCGGATGCAGTTCCTACATAAGTCAAACCGTGTTCTGAACACAACTTTGAGTGAATAATGGTGGGCTGACTTTGTAAAATGGTCCCATCGATTAGGCGGTAAAAGAAGTATTACTTAGCTTATGGTACAGCTCTCCAATTTTCAAATGCACGTAATTTGTGTGTATTTGTTCAGCCGATTATTCACATTTGAAGGAGGATAATGCATGAATTAATGCAAGTAAAGACGGTTTATGCAAATAAGCGAGCGCGTTTGTTAACCGTATAAAATGTATGTATGTATATACACATATATTCAGAATGACGAGATGAACTAGTTCAGCCCTCTCTGTTTGTAAGCACGCTAACTCGAACAAAATTTAGTTATTTTAACGAAAGTCGGTGTCGAAGTTGCCTTTGGTATAATTTAGGTTAGTGTTAAATTTTGTCGAAATCTGCCAATAACCACGCCCACCTCCCACGTAGTAATTAACAATATTTTTGTTTTATTATAATTTGTTTTATGAATTTTGCTGTTCAAATTTACATTTCAAATATATCAACAAACATTTGTAGGTACTTTTGCACCAGTTGTTGCCTATGGGTTAATGACAAAAAAATCCTATATATTCACAACATTTCATGTATTAGTTTTCAAATAAGCATATTGTCAATGGCTGGTTTGCTGTATACTGTGATTGTTTTCAGTTTTCAAATATGAAAACTTTCAAAACAAAATTTCAGAAGGGTTCCTGTTTTTTTTTAAGGGGTTGAGGAGTTCCATTACTTTGAGCAACTTTTTTAATAAACTATTAATTTAAATGTTTCCTAAACATATTTACAACGCAGTTCTGCAAGAGGGTACCATAACTTTTTTTCAAATAACGTATATTTGGAACAACCAAAATTAATCGATATGGATACATACATTTATGTTCGTATGTACTACTTATGTATGTATATATACATAAAAATGCTCAGAATAAAAAGAGAAGATGATTAGTCCATGTCCGTTTATTTGCGTACACGAAAACTCTAGCAAAAGTTGAGATATCTCAACGAAATTCTGTACGAGGGTTTTTTTTATCTAGGGCAGCAGGGTATTGAAAATACAAAAGTCGAACAATAACCTGGTCCCTCTCATAAAATGGTAATTTCGAAAAATGCCAAAACTACAATATTTCCTTAATTACAGGAACCAAATTGCTTAAAAACTGCCATGTTTATTATTATAGTTTTGGAAAATGGACATGGGATATATTGCTAGCTTTAAACATCAATTTGCTCAAAACATACGTTTAGAACAGTGTGCAAGCTTCTACCACATGTGTGGTAGATCAACCACGTATTTTTTTTTAAATTTGGGTGTCTACCACATCTACCACACAAGGCTTAAAATCTACCACATTTTTAGACAGAACATTTGTTTACAATTTTCACATAACTCTAGAATTTCAACTCAATTGTAATTTGAAATATAAAAATTAATCAATAGATTTTTAAAAAGGTACATCATAAATTTTGCTTTAAATATATCTGTGCCTTAACTTTCTAATATTTCAAAAATACGCCTATTTATATTTGCTAAAGTATTATGCAATGGGAAAATAATTTGGTCGATTTTTTTGCATACAAATAAAATATTATTTTCTTCATGATTATATTCTCTAACTAGAAAACTAATGTTATACTTATTTTTGCACCAATTGCGTGGAATCTGTACGATCCACTAGCAATTATATTTCCCGATTTAATTTTTGAGTTGTGCTTCTTTTGACGACGGTGTGCGATATGTATACCCAATAAAATATGAATTGGAAAATCTACCACATCTTATTCAAATCTACCACATTTTTTTCGATTCTACCACACTAAAATAAAAAGGGGTTTGCACACAGATTTTTTAAATCTTTTTTTGAGAAAAGTTGATAATTTGCAACTTATTGTAAATGGTAGGAACCACCACAAACCCACAAATCAGGTTTTAGAATCTTTATTAAATGCTTGACCCAATAGCGAAGAAAAAAGTACGAAGAAACTTGTATTAAGAATTTTTTAAATAAGTAATAAAATGTATATATCTAAAGTTAGAATTAGAAGCGCTTAAATTTGTTTACTTATTTTAACGTAGATTTATAGGTATGTACATATGTAATAATTTCTGCACATACCTTTTATTGGTACATTGGTAATACTTATTTAGAAAGCTGACAATTTTCGAAACAGAGATGTAAAAATCGTTAATAATTAACATTTTTCATAATGACATTCTTGGCAGAAAAATATTTCTCTAATTAATATTTTCATTTATTATAAATATTTGTACAAATTTAAGTGAAACAAATTAATGATAACGCTCAATAAACTATTTTTCGAGTTGAAATTTTGAAATCTGTTCAATAAAATTCAACCTTGCGTATTTTTCAGTGGGTTTTGTGTATTTAGAATATTTATATCGATTGATTGGTACTGAATGAATGTGTGCACACATAGCAAAAGCTGCATTCATCTGAATGCTTATTCAGTGTTAAAAGTTAATGTTTCGTCATTCAGTTTTTTCAATCTTTCTTTGAATATGTTAATGTGTGCAATCGTATCTACTTTGAGTGAATGTAGAATTGGAAAATTATAAGCCACATTCCCCAACAAGGAAAAATTCAATGAAAACATAATAACATAAAATTGATGATTTTTAATTTCATATGATTTCACAGTTTTACAGCTCTGATACCTATATACCATAGACTGGAATGGAGAAAGGAACTACCGGCGTTGGTTTTTGTATTATTTCATAGCAGCTAAATGCGTCAATTAATAACTGCAATTTTTTTTACAATCTGAAGATGCCACTAAATATGTGTATGTAGATTATTTCACAAATCAATTTAAAATTTTTGAATCGTAACATTTTTGCTTCTTATGTGTATACTGCTTACATACAAATCTATCTGCACTTTTCACAAAAATTAGATTCTGATATAAAAATTCACTTATCATCGGTGATGATAATGCTGACCTTGTACATATGGACACATAACGCTTGACAGAAGACTTTACTATTAAATTGCACA
This sequence comes from Rhagoletis pomonella, assembly GCF_013731165.1. Lineage (NCBI taxonomy): Eukaryota > Metazoa > Arthropoda > Insecta > Diptera > Tephritidae > Rhagoletis > Rhagoletis pomonella. The sequence continues at coordinate 8,969 of NW_023463333.1, read as the reverse complement.
GCCAGATGGGTTCAAACATCACAAAGTAGTTTTTGTGAAAATTGCAAATATTTAGAGGGTATTGAATATAAGCCCTCGACATGTATGTAAGTAGTATTTAGGAATAGTATTTAGTAGGTACATATGTTTTTTTTAATTTTGGTATAATAAAATATTTGATAGAAAACTCACTTGTAAATATCATCTACTTCGTAGACAAAATGCTTTTTTCCAGGGAAATTGCCCGCCAATAGCTTTGGCTGCGGACCGGCTACGCCCAATTGTTTGAAGAGGTCGTGATGCCATGTCAAGTATTTGTAGATTAAAACACCGAAAGCGGCGAACAAAGCGAATGTGACTAGGAGCGGCTCCATGACGAGACTGTGCTATGCATCGAAATCTATCTGCCGTAATGTGCATTCATATATTTGTATCTATGTACACATCTACGTAGTATTTTTATCAACCAATTTAATATTCATTATTAGCAATTGAGGTGTTGTATGCACGCTACTCATGGGTGCTGCTATTAGGTACACACAGTGTACTCTCTTGGACAGGGCCGCCAAGAGAAATTACGGGTGCGATGCTAAATATGTATGTGCAGGCCAGGCTAGATTTGCGGTTGTTTTGACTATATTATGACGACTGTGCGTTTTCACATTCATTAGAATTTATAATAACTATGTACGTAGGTATGTGAAAATCCAATAAACAAATTTATAAACTTTACAGTATATTTTAATTTTTATCTTCGAACCTTATTCACGAAAAATTCAGGCCCCTTTGAATACCCCGACCGGGGGAACCAACCAACGACCACCCAAACCCCACACACCCCATATATAATACATAGCTATGCAAGTATTTGTGAATACCAATAAAGTATTTTAGATGCCAAATTGGGACGATTCAATTATTAAAGGTTGAATATATATTGACAGGTTGCATTGGAAGAGTATAGAGAAAGAGATATTAATTTGAACACCTTTTCTTTTTTCAAAGTAGTAGAAAAGTAACCAGAAATGCGTCTAACGTATATGAATATCCAATCTAACTTTAAGTATCAACTTTATTTTAACTATGAATACGCCCCAATATAGTTGCGGAAATTCGTTATTTCGCATAAAATATGAGTTAAATATTTAAAGCAACTTCCACTGCCTAACTCAATGGATAAATAATTCAAACTTTTCTTTGATGCAGAAATGCACCTAGATGCTTTAGGAATATTTCTGCATCAAAAAGAAAATTTTGAAAAAAATGTCGCTTACGTTATTTTGGCGGTTAGGGCTCGATATATTCCCAAATATTAAAAATAAACCATGGTTTCACGAATATTATCCAATGACACGCCAATGTTAAAAATGACAGTTGTGACCATTGACAGGGGAACTATGAGGGACTAGTATTGGTAACAATAGAGACTATCCGAGGGTCCGATTTGTTACAGGGTATACTTAAAAAGCAGGCAATGCAGACTAAGAGAGCGAGACAACCTTCTATTATTAAATAATGAAAACGCGGTGTTATCTTATGAATATCAAGTGCCTTTGTTTAATGAATCGCTGAATTGATTCTAATTCTGAATGCGTAACAAAAGTGATGCACACAGACATAAATTCATACATATTTGTGAACCGATCTATTTTCAAGTTCAGTCTTTACCCTGCAGGAAATTGAATTAGTTTGAAAGTAATTTATAAACTACTTTATTTTCAATGATAACTAATTGAAATTCTCACTATTTTACCTGCAACGAACTCAGTTATTTAACATGGCGATGTAATAGGAAGCAGTCAATTGTCTTTTCCTGCATACATTTTCAACTACTTTAAAATTAATTTGGTTTAAACAACTTCAAAGTCAGTATGTTTCGTTTGAATACGCTTTCGTTCTGCACTTCGCAGATGCTTTTTCATACTTCCGAGACAAATTGTTTTTTATTTTTGAGTAAAAAGAGTATAAAACTTCGAAACATTTACTCATTGCATTTGTTTTAAAGTAGTCTTTCAATTAGATGACTGAAAAAAAAAACACTTGTTTCCGTCAGGGTATTTCTGCGCAGTTAGCACGAGTAGAATAATTCAATTCAAACTCTGAAATCAATTCTTTCAGTTTGCTTAATATCCTCCATGTTTGCTTTTACTTTCGGTTTGATTTCATTTCATATGCATACATATCAAGGGCTTAAAGCGCAAACAGTCAATGACGTAGCGTAAATGTACGTTGACGTACGTAGTAGCACATCAAATTTACTGTTGATAGAGAGAGAGAGAGAAGCAATGGCACTGTCACCCCATGCGGTGGTGAGTTTTCAGTAACACGCGAATCCCATAAGGTAGATCGTGTCTGGGTCAACCTACGTTTACGCTACGTCGTTGACTGTTTGCGCTTTTATATATGCAATACCCTCTGTCTGCAATTTTCACAACAACTAATTTACGATGTTAGAACCCAACTGGGCCTTACCTGTCATCACTGATGTTTGCAATATAATAGTAAATTCTTATGTTAAACGGTATGCAAGGTCGGCATTAATATCACCGATGACAATTAAGTCTTAGGTAGATTTTTATATCAGAATGGAGCTATGTAGAGATCGTGAGCACTGATAGAAATATCTAAAGACATATTTTTCATTATTTCTGCTATTTGGAAAAGTACTTTGCTGTGTGCGGTAAATTTTCTTGAAGAAATAAATATATGCAAAAGCATTTTTTTCTTGAGAGCTGTGAACCCGTTGACGAAATTTTCATAGAAGAACATTTCTTTTCCATTTCTTGTGCGTCATTTTATATACATACATATTTTGTATTTCTTGGGAGCTGCAAATATCCCTTTAACCAAAATTAAATAAATCTAAGTTTCAAAGTTCGCGCAAAATTTAGAAAAATTCGAAAATTCAATTCAATTCAATATTTAATAATACTGGTTTAACACCGGCTTTTTGGTTTTTTCTAAAATAAATGCAATTTATGAAATTGGTGTTATTTTTTTTTAATCTTTTGTGGGTAAAGTATGCATAAGGCTACATGCCCTCTTTTCCAATAACCATCATAGCAAGTTCCACCATAAACAACATATGAAAAATTCAGTTTGTATGGGAGGTGCCAGACCCCCTTTATATATCGGAAATATTTTTAGCCTATAACCACCCTTGAAAAGTCGAAAGTAGGTGCCCAAAATAAAAATAAAACACCAAGTAAGTGCAGCACCGATTTCGGCTATGCCGAAGGCTTCGTACATTTCATTAACATCAGAAAATTGTAAATAAACCGATTACGGTTTTTGAAATGAGTTGCTTTGGAGCTAACCAAAATTTGTATATTCACTGCATACATAGAGGAGTAACATAAAAAAATCATATCGGAACAATAGACTTTAAATGATATTCACGAAATTGCTAGTCGTCCGAATGAAGGAGTTTTAACGTAAAACTCACTGCAAACGTCCTGTTGATGATGAGTGAAAATAGTGCGAAATTTCATGCACCTAACTGCAATAATGGAGGAGTTATAACAAAAAACCCAATATCTGAACAATCAGTTGTACGGAGGCTATGGGTTATAGGGACCCGATCGTTGTCATTCTCACTATACGCTTTCTGTACGAGTACAGAGGGACCCGCTACAATTAAGTCTCTTTTTATACTCATTTACATGCATACATACTTATGTACATAAGCACAATATTTGCTCTAGGTATATACAAAATAAAACTAAAAATAATAAAATAAGTACAAGTAATCTTTATGTATTTCCATTTTATCAGTTAGTTTCGGCTGTACATAAGTATGTACATATGTAGTTAGATGCGATGCACTTCGATGCTGCAAAATTTCAGCCAGTAGAAACTTGGCTTTAGTGGGAAACGCTCGCACTTTTCTTTGAGAATGGTTCCAATTGCGGCGGTCTATGTATTTTGTTCACTCGTATTTTTCATATCCGCTCTGGTAATATTATACTTGCGCTGGCATTTCAACTATTGGCGGAAGCGCGGTGTGCAAGGACCTAAACCTAATTTACTCATTGGCACGCTTCCGAAATCCAGTGCCGGGCAGTGCAGCCTGGTCGAGGAGTTGCATGAAATTTATCTGTAAATCATATGTAGCTTATAATAGACTTTTTATTTGATCAAACACTTTGGGTGAAACACAAAAAAGCTCAGCAACTGTTCAATGGAGAATGTAAAATTAAAAGTTTTCGAGCAAAATAAAATTAGATTTTTATCATTTATGTTGCTATAGATTATAATCATAAATAATTTATTTTTTTGGTTTCAGGCGCTACAAATCAACGCAAAAATATGTGGGCATATTCACAGCACGTACGCCTAAACTCTTTATCTGTGATCCCCAACTGGGTTTGGAGATCTTAACTCAACATTTTAAAAATTTTCATGATAATGAATCTTCGCAATGGGTAAGTAACTTTATAAGAGTGCTCGTTGCACATATATATGTACATACATACATATGAATGTACATGAGCAATACGTACATACATATGTACATTAGACCGCTCCACCTTACAACTAAACAAAAAATGTGGCTATACGCCTTCGAATTCAAAGTATTTTTACAAGAACATTAAAAAAAAAAATTGTTGTTTTGGCCGAATGAACACCTACATGTGAACGTAGTTCTTCTGAAATAATCGAAATACTTACTTAGCAAAACTTGAACGATTTTTGCTGAGCTTTAATTTACTGGTATTAGGGTGGTACGTAATGGTAATAGAAACTGAGTTCTGGTGGGCAAGTACTAAAATTGGGTACTTCAGAACAATCGACTTTTAAGACCCGACAGTGAATGCCAAAGATATAACGAAATATGTTAAAAGGCAACCCCTACGTTCGGCAAAAAGAAATTTTTATTTTTCGAAATTGTCTTACAAAAATATATAAGATTTTATGGTGCAGAAAATTAGCTACAAATAAATCTTTTATCATCTTTTGTATTTACATAAGATTATATATACTCCTTATAAACACTTAAAAAATTTTAGTGAACGTATATTTTAATATATTCTACGAAAATCTGTGAAAAATTTAGTTTCGAAAAAAGTGTTGGTTAGCGCCTTTGCGAATTAAAGTAACGATATATATGTATATGTATTTTGATTATGTTCCCAGTGCGAAAATATGAATGCATTGCCATTTCCTATCCAGAAAGACTAATAACTACAGCTGAACGAAAAGATGCATCGTATGTATGTTATAGTATATATATTGATATGTACGGTTTTTTTTTGAATGTCTCAGTCAAGCGAGAAAGTGGAACAACTGCGTTTCACCAGTCCTTTTGTCTCAGTTGGCGAAAAGTGGAAGGCGCGACGTTCGGAGTTGGTCCCAGCGCTCACTATTAACAAGGTATTTAAATTAATTACGAATTAAATTAATACTTTTTACAAATATATTTTTGAAAAAGCGATTTATTTCTCCCTAGATTCGCTCATTCTATTCCGCAATGCGGTGCAGTGCCCAGAAAGCTGTCGAGTTCCTCGGAGTGTCCGTAGCTCAACCTCAAGATGCCAAAGAAGTGCGTAATATTTACTAAACACCGCTAACTTTTTAATTAAAATGTATTTATTATTTTTTAATCAAATACTTAGCTTGCCAACCGATTCACAGCCCAGTTTATGTCTAATTTCATATGGGGCATTGAGGGGAATGCGTTCAATGTGCCTGAGAAACCCACTGCTGCCAGAGCATCTCTTTCGCCTGTACACTGCATGGCAAGTGCTATGCTTTCGCAATCGTTGGAATGTGTACGCTATTATGGACGAACTGCTGCCTGGCCGTGGCTGCGAAAAATACGTCCGGTACGTTTTTTTCCCCTCGCCTCAGATCGTTTCTTCCAACAGCTGCTGGCGGACGCTATGGACGTACGCGCCAAGCAGTCAACTGTTGTTGGTGGAGTGCGGGGTGTTTTGATCGATCACTTGCAGCAGCTCAGGGATAAAAAATCCTTAAACGGCATACAAATCGCTGGACATACTACAACTGTTTTGATTGATGGCTTCGAGACGGCAGCGATGCTGATTGCGCACTGTCTGTTGTTGGTGAGTGCAAATTATGTAGTTTTGTTAAAGTTGTTGTTGTTTGGAAAATGCTATACAAAATTCTAAAAGTTTAATTTTTGCGATTTGTTGAAATATTTCAGCTCGCACGCAATCCACGCGTACAGCAGAAGCTCAGAGAGGAGCTGCTCTCTGCCGATGTTGCAGACAGCTTCGATGCGCTCAATGAACTGCCTTATTTGGATCAGTGTATACAAGGTGAAGTAAATTTTTTTTTAATTGTTCAACTATTTATATTAAAACACCGCGCATTTTTTTTTTTGAATTTTTACGCACATTTCAGAAACTCTACGTATATTTCCGCCTCTAGCGACGCTCTTTAAAATCTGCACGGAGTCTATCACATTGCAAAACTCCGATAAATCCTGTTTAACTGTACATCCCGGCACCGGAATATACATTTCTAGCTATTCTTTCCATCATGATCCGGACTACTTTGAAAATCCGGAAGAGTTTTGGCCCGAGCGTTTTGCTGACGAGTTGGGTGGAGTGCGGAAGTATCGCGAAATGGGCGTTTTTATGCCATTCGGCGACGGGCCGCGGATGTGTCCCGGTAAAGTATTCGTGTACGGTTATTTATTCCTGAAGTTTATCTGCAGCATTTTTTATTCTTCATTACAGGCATGAAACTTGGGCTGGCTGAGGCCAAAGTAGCCGTTGCAGAGTTGGTGCGAAATTTTCAACTGGCACCTGGTCCAAATGTACGCAACGATAACCGAATTGCTCCTGAGTCGTTTCTCTTAAAGATCGACGGAAGCATGGAACTTGATTTCAGGCGACTGAATTGAATTGAAATTGAGATTATATTGATGGATGAAGCAACAAACATACTCAGGTTAAAAAAATGTGTCAAGCTTTTCTTTACGAAGACGATTTCAGACTTAACTCTAAATAAAAATCAATTTTAATAAATACATACATACATACATATGTACTCCAATATAAAATCTTGGTGTTGTTTAAATTTGTATATAAAGTTTGTTATCAGACCGTATTTGGAAACGTTATTGGCAATTAACAAGGTATTGAACTAGTATACTTATACATATGCATTTATAGTATAATTCAGGGTCGAAATTCGTTAAATCAGTTACTGAGATACTGGCGTTTTATGATAAGTACCTAGGCCCATTTATAAAAATTTTATAAAAATTTACTTTCTTGTTGAAAGACTACTATTTTAAGCAATTTAGCTCGTGGCTCAATCCCGGATTTCTTTAGGACGTCATAAGCAACGTTAATATATTCTGGTTAGAGATGAAACGGAATAAATAGGAATAAATACAAGTACATACTCGATACTTTTCGATCGATACCATCGATTGGTACCGATACTTTTGAACCAAGTACTGAGTAGGTATCGAAAAACAAATACTCGTATCGAAACCCAATATTAAGGCAAAGTTGGCTTCGGCAATTTTTTCCTCCACTGTTATTCCTAGGCGCCTTGTTCTTCATAGCTACTTAATTGCCAGCAAACACCGCGAGAAGGCGACAAAGCCGATATAGTGGAAAGAATACACGCTCCAATTGCTTCACCAAAGTCAATGTAATGCGACGTATACACGGCCCAACTGTTCGAGTGGAAGAGGGAACTGGATCAATGCACAGTACAGACGTTTCAACGCGGTGTTAAGCTCACTGAGAAAATTGACGGATTTAAAGCGCTCTAGCATATGAAGACCCTGAGCAAAATGCAGGGCTAAAGGAAAATAAACAAAGAAGCAAAAGAGTAGGGCACAAGGTGTTGATTAAAAAAAGAGTTGTCGACTCGTTAGCAGCGCGCAGCCAGCCAGAAACTGGACGGAGCGGTGGGCGTTATGGTATCGGCGGTGATGTCATAGACCACTTGTTACAGCTCAAGAAAAAAAAAAATTCACCAACGACGTACTACGAATCGCAACAGTTTTGATTGATGGTTATGAGACGGTAGCGATGCTGATTGCGCGCTGTCTGTTGTTCGTGAGTGAAAATGATATGTTTGTTTGTTGTTGTTGTCTTGAAATGATGCTCTCACAAATTATAGGTATTATGGAAGTTATGCAAAAAAATGGAAATTTGATTATACTTTAAATGGTTTTTGTTCGTTTTCAGCTTCGCCGTAATCCATGCATTCAACAGAAGTTTAAGGAGGAGCTACTCTCCGCCGATGCGGCTGACAGCTTCGATGCACCCAATCAGTTGCCTTTCTTAGATCAGTGTCTAAACGGTAAACATATAACGCTTTCGAGTAATCGTAAGTTTTTTTTTTAATTAAGGCAATTTCTTATTTCGTTGATTTCAGAAATCTCCGCTGCCTTCACTCTTCAAACTCTGCACTGTAGCTAGAACGTTGATTCTTGTTTATTAAATTTAAAACCTACATTTCCTGATCCAGATTATTTTGAAAACCCTGAAGATTTTTGGCCTGAATGATTTGCCGAGGGGTTGTGTGGAGTGCGCAATTATCAGGAAATGGGAGCTTTTATGCCATTCGGCAATGGTCCTCTGATGTGTCCAGGTGATACAAATGAAAAACTTAGAGTACAGTGGTAAAACATTAAAACTTCCTGAGCAAAAACCATGCAAATGATGCCAAAAGTTGTTGCGAGTCAATGCTTCATAGTGAAGTGCAATACAAATATTTCTGCAATAAAAACAAATTTTAAAATAGATTTTATTTTACATGAAACCATAATTAAAGTAACTATATATTTTAATTCTAGTAAATTTTATAATAATTTCAGTAAACACGTTAGTTTCTTAAAGAATGAAGGGAGGATTTTTTTTTTCAAATTGGTTCGAACTCCATGTGAAACACAATAGGGAAGCTCATGATTTCTAGCAATTTAGGCGCAAAGTTGCTACGGAGCAATCTAGCACATGTTTTGTTGCTTTTCCAATAACAACTTTACAACTAAAATGGTA
>NW_023463332.1:0-14452 GCF_013731165.1 Rhagoletis pomonella | reverse complement strand
TTTCGTATTTCTGAAAATTACCGTTATATGGGAAGTGGGCGTGGTTACGGGTCGATTTCGCCCATTTTCAATAGCAACCTACCTTGGATAAATGGAAACCTACATACAAAATTTCGTTGAGATATCTCAATTCTTGCTCGAGTTATCGTGTACACGGACGGACGGACAGACGGACAGACGGACGTACAGACAGACATGGCTTAATCGATTTCTCTTTTCATTCTGATCATTTATGTATACATTGGTCTATATCTATCTCGATTCGTTTTGGCTGTTACAAACAACCGTTATGTGAACAAAATTAATATACCCTTGTGCACAAGTGCGCTCGGGTATAAAAAGTTGGATTAATTTGATAAATTGTACTGTGGTTGTGTGCAGCGGTGACAATACTACTAGAAAAACTTGCATTGATCAGGCAACACAGCGCTCATCAAAAACAACTAACCACATATCGAAGAAAATTATCGCTGGGTAGTCTACTCGTTAATTTATCACAGTGTGAGGTGTCTGTCACACGTTCAATATTTATTGTGACGTTTGAATTGTGAGCCATATTAAGGGATTTCAAAATAATGATGGATCGCGCGCGAATACCACATGTTCAATACTAATCGCGTCGGTATTTAAATGTTTTTGACAGATCTTTGATCCATATATAGAGGAAATGAAAAAAGGAGGTTTGAACAGAAGTTTTTGTGATGTACTTGGGCTCTTTAGCGCTTCGGTATATGCACTTAAGTCGATTCTTTAAATAGGTTGTTCTGAGGCTAAGATCCCATTAAAAAGCCAAGAGCTAAAAGAGCGTTTTTATGAAAAGTATATTTTTAAACGCGTGCGTTGCAAAAATATTAATCAGCCCTGTTCTGCATTTCGATTCCGTTCAAATGTTTCGGAATCGAAATGCATTGGTGTTCTTGATTTCGATTCCGACCAAATTTTTTCGATTTGAAAAGTTTGCACTTTGGCTAGTCGGAATGAAAAGTAATTGGCTAAGGAAACCCAAATATATATGCAGTTTGTCCGCAAAATATTTTCTTTTGAATTTTTATGATATTGAGAGAATTTATAAGTCGCTATTGCTCTAATCTGTATTCAAATACTTTGATAAATCTGTATCTGAAAATTGCTCTTTAAAAACTACCTAGACAAATAAAGCGAAAACGATCGTAATGAAACCGACCTGTTCTTGATTCCGCTTCAGCGCATGCGCAGTTTTCATCGAAAATTTCCATATTGTGCTAATGGGCACAAAGACGTTGCATATGCCAAGGCGCTTGCATGAGCACAAAGTTCACAAGCGTTTTATATGGAAGAAAATGCGCTAAAGCTTCGAAAAAAAACAATCTAAAAAATCAACGTTAATCTTTTTGTACTTGAAACTTGCACTTCGTTATACTAAAATTGAATGGGCTACGAAACTGCATACTCGAAAATTTTCTAAAAATGCTAAATACAAAGTTTGAAGTTTTGATAAAAGTTTCATTAATTTTTGTGAATTTTGTACAAAGTTTGCAGATTGATTTATATGGCTTTTTTATAGAATGAGCTATTTAAAATAAAAATAAACGATGATGGAAAATATTTTGAATATTGTAAAAAAACTAAATTACGAACATTTCTGTGCGAGTGACTATTTATGTGTTTAAAAAATGCAAAAATGTATATTTGTAAACTGCGGGGAACTTCATCCCTCATTTTCTCTCCATCTACAATCGCCTGATGATCGTTTTCGCTCTCCTCTGCAGCTCTCCGGCGCCTGTATAGCAAAATGCAATGCCTTAGAAAAAGTGCTTCTGCCAATGTTATATCTTGGTCTTTAGCTACTCCTAACTGATAGGAACCTGTTACTAAAAACCGGAGTTGCGTTTCGGTGAAATAAAACGATGCCTCTCCGTTAACCAATTTTTTGTTTGTTTTTGTCTAACAGCATTTTGAAAACATCTTTATTTATGCGATAAGATCCTATAAACCTAAAAGTTATCTACAGATCGAGTTAGATAAAGAAAATTACATTGAAGGGTAAACTTTCTTGGAGTCCAACTTTTGGAACATGTCCACATGAATCCTTAGCTGCATTTTTTCGTTTTGGGCATGCAATAGCAAGTCTTCTGGTCTGGACACACCCAAAAATCATTGGCACTGGCATTTTTTCAGTTTTATACAGATTTGAATTAATTTTTACACAAATAAATAACTGACAACAGCTGTTGCAACTTATTACCGAATCGAAATGAAAACGATTCGAAAACGATTTCGAACTTATTCGAACTCAATCGGAATTGAGAACACCACCACAAAAATTAGTCGGGATGTGTGTCGTTTTACTTTTCAAGTCGAGTCGAAATGCAGAACAGGTCTGATTGTTACTCTTTTTCCGCATACATACACTACTTTGCGTTGAGAGAGGAAATACTTGACGTACTTGCTATTACTCCACCAAAGTACGTACCACGATTGAGAGAAATAGAGATTGTGCCAATCGCGGTGCCGCTAATCCGCTCTTTGTGATTTTGACAAAATGAGCTGTGCGCGTGACGTCATCTTGGTACAATTTTTGAGTGTGAGCATACGAAAAAGCCAAATAACAAATTTAATATTAGTGCGTTAATATTTCTGCGTGGTTTTAAACAATTATTGAGACATTACAAAGTAAAATGAAGTGTGCCGTGGCAAATTGTAATAGTGAAAGCAAAAGGAAAGCGTGAGATAAAAGTTTTTTTCGTTTCCTACGGAGGCAAATCTGGCGAAAAAGTGGAAGCAGTTCTGCCGGCGAGAATATGCATTAAACACCAAATCGAGCTATGTGTGCATGAAGCACTTTACTAGTGAAGATATTGAAAATAATACACAGTTCGAAATGGGAAACATATTGTGTATTTTCATACTAATTGCATTTAATATTTTTTTGTAAATGCCTTAGATTTTGCAAAACTTTAAAACGTTTAAAACGTGGTGCGGTGCCTACCATTTACGAAGAAAATCTGGGGGGACTCCCAGCGTGCGGAAAGAGCTCAGCACAGGGAAAACAAAAGAATTGTCAGCAAGTTACTTGAGCAGAGTGAGACTGCCGTTGCCACCGCAGGTAACAATTTGTATTTATATAAAGTTTTGCATTACAATGTAGCTAAGTTTTTATAGCCATTGCGAGTTGATGCAAATGGCGAGTCCAAAAATTTACTTTGCTGCTCACCTTCCTTTTAGTCTACATAAAATTGCAAACACTGTTAATACATCCATTCTTTCATGTGCTAAAAATCGTACTTACTTAAAGGGCTACATGTTCAAAGCTATTGCTACGTGTTCCTAATTAATCAATGTTTGTATATTTATTGATTCCTGCAAAACTGGGCCATGTAATATTAAAATTACCACATTTTTCTGCATTGTTTACATATTTTTTGGCATTTCTCTCTCGCAATTGTACCAAGATGACGTCACGCAAAAATTACGCTCAAAAATTCCTCTCTCATTGGAGCAATCTGTGTCCACTAGTATTTGTCTGTACATTTTGGCGATGTCAGCTATCAAAACGAAAAAATGAGTGCGAAATCTGACGAGTATCGAGAAAACGTCATCTTGTATAGTTGGCCCAACCCGGAGGATATCGTTGAGCGATTTGCAAGTTGAGGTGCGACACGAAGCATCAAACACGACTCGAAGTTTAGTCGTGCTGCTGTCTAACTTTAACACGGAATGGTGTGGTATATAATTTTCTGTTCCGCTAGGAACTGATATGAGTACCATATGCTGGAGCTCAGTGTGCTCCTTCATGAAAGCATCGTAATCTGCTTTCAAATTGTTGTTGCGGCGTTGCTTGGTTTCGATGGACAATAAACGACGCAGCGCTATGTCGTACGAGCTGCCTAGGGATTTCGGGGGCTCTCTAAATGGTAATCGTACGATAAATTTGTTTTTGGTTGAGATTCTTTTTGTTGTTTCTTCGAAATATGTTTCGCACTCCTGCTCCTCCAGGGTAAGGCGGCCTTTCTCTTGCTTCGGTTAATGTTCTATGTTCCAAAATATTTCTAAGATATCGTCAAGAGATGGCTCTAACGAAAGCGATGACCGTTGTTGTTGCAAAGACACGAACGAAGATAGCGACGGCCATGTGGTTGATAATAGACAGTCTGTTCCAATCGAAGTAGTGTAGGATGAAATCAGGGCAGCTGAAGATAGCAGAGGCTGGCAAGTGACAGCTCCAGCCACGACCCAGCCAAGCTTTGTTTTCTGCAACCGCGGTAGCATTTCAAGTAACTTTATCTGGCCTACCATTAGTAGGTCGAAAAATACACTGGCTCCAATTAAAAGAACCACGGTGCCTGGCTTATAAAATGCTTCGTCAGCTAGGTTAATATTTTTCGGAATATTTCACGTATCAATGAATTCTCGCACTGTTGCTATGCCGGGAGTGGTAATCGGGCGACTATCAAAAATATGCTGCAAATGCGATTGGAAAATAAATCGCTTGTTATCGTAGCGAGCTTCGAGCAATTCCAGGGCCTTTTTGTAGTTTGCGCTTGCAACTTCCAGCGATTGTATAAGTCGAGAAGCGGTGCCAGTGAGACTTGACCGCAAATATTGGAATTTTTCGACATCTTGTAAGTCTGGATTATGGTCGACTAGTACAACAAACATGTTGTGAAAGTACTGGCACTCACGATGACAACCTCAAAACGTCGGCAACTGCAGTTTTGGCAAGTTAATTTTCGGTCGAGGGACAGCACCGGTATGATGTGCCACATGTGTGCTGCTGAACGGTGGGTCTGGTGTACTGGTGCGTAGAGATGGCAGGCGCTCTGTGTATAGGGCTTTAACCGCGCAATAGCTCGCATCCATATGAACACGATGATCCTCCTGGAGCTGCGTCTCATCCAGGTGCTCCAACTGCGACTGCAACTCTTCGAACCTTAAGTAATGGCGTTCGACAAGTGCCAGCTTCGCTTCTGCATGTGCTTGCGACAAACTAGCAATTTGACTCGGCTCAACGTGAAGTGCGCTTATACGCGACACATTTGAATCGCGTTGTGCCTTTTTGATGCCGATGTCACGATCAACTTCGAGTCGAAATTGAGGAATTTGCCCCTCAATGTCATCCGCAGCAGACGTCGGCGAATCACTTTGGTAGAGAAAACAACAACTGACATAATCGCCGAACACAAATTCATCGGCAATTATAAAAAGCTTATACGCATGTTCTGCTACGTACGCCGCTTCCTTGACGCGATCTGTGGACACGATAAACGCCATGGTGCAATCACTGCTTCAGAAGTCGCCAATGCAACATACACAGTGTGTGTTATTCCACACTGAAATTCACCAGCTTCAAAACAACTGCTCATTAAACCGAAATTCACCGTTGGCTTCATTGTCACCATTTCTTTATGAAGGAGTTATCAGAGTCGGAGGTCGCCTCAACAACTCGTCGCTCACTTTCGATGAAAAGCATCCCATAGTTTTACCTAAGATGCATCCTTTCATATCAACACTCATCATGCACCTTCACCGACAGCATTTGCATGCCGGTTGCCAAACAATGCTAGGCATTCGACGCGAAAGGTTCTGGATTGTGAACGCACGAAGCACAATCAGACAGGTAATCCACATATGCCTAATATGCTATCGTTTTCGTCCAATCGTCGCAGAACAGTTGATGGGTGCGCTGCCGAGAGACAGAGTCATCGCATCTCCTCCCTTTGAAAAAACTGGAGTAGACTACTGTGGACCACTATACATCACTAAAAAAATTCGTGGCCGACCACCCATCAAAGTCTACATAGCAGTTTTCATTTGTTTCAGTTCGAAGGCCGTGCATATCGAGCTGATCTTACATCCGCAGCATTTATCGCCGCCTTAAAACGATTCATCGCTCGGCGTGGCAAATGTCGTGTTCAGTGGTGCCAGAACTTTTCAGCGCGACCCGCTAGATTGGACAAAAAAACGGCTAAAAACGGCTAAACTGTTTCAACTAGAATAAAATTTTTTTTTAAATACATAAACTACAATTAGAAAGACTAGTAAATCCATTGAATTTGTTTGGTTAATAAAGATTATACGTAGCTAAGCTGTACACCACTTTATTTTTTTTTAACAAAGGAAACTGTCGTTATACGTAGCTAAGCTTTACATCAGAAGTCAAGTTTGTATTACTTAAATATAAAAACAGAGATAAATTACAAACTTATGGCGTTTTCTTTTCTATTAAACAATATTGCCTTCTTATAAATATTGGCTCATTTTCAGTAGGTTGCTTTTTGGCCCGCAAAATGGCTATATTAGCTGAAAGTATGGCACTTTTGCTTAGTCGGAGGGCAATATTTTGAGAAATGAACACGTAAAGCTGTGAAAGCAGAAGGTAGTTTAATTTATTGGCATTCGTTGTTGTTGCCGACCACTTCACTTTTAACAAGTTTATGACATTTAACTAAAATGATGCCACCAGATTCACTAGCAGAAAAATTTTTGTTTCTTGAAAAAGTAAAAAAAAAAAAATTTTAAGTTAGTGAAGTTGGATGAAAATATTAAAAGTGTTTCCAAACAGCCAGAATTCGGTACACCTGAGCAAACGTTCGAATATAAAATTGTTTGCTTTTCCGAGGTAGGGTACGTAGTTTGATGACAAATTGCCGACGCAAAATATCTTTAAACCTCTGAAACATGTACCATTATCCGTGGAACAGGAAAGACGTCGAGTTAAAATGATGCCCTGCAACTTGTAATGGTACCAATTTTTGGATCCTCGGAATTTTCTGATAAAGATGTGGTGTTGCTTAAAATATATATACAAAAATATAAGCACGAAACTATGCATTTGTCACAAGAATTATACACATAAGATGGAAACTACTGCAGTTTCATTTTACAAAATTTAAAAAGTACGTTTGCACCATGTATTGTCTTCCCAGATAGTTTTGCTCCACATCGAAATTCGTGCTCTTTTATTTTCTAAGTGTAGCGAATAAAACTTCACACTTAAATTTAAGACATTCATAACAAAAAATTTATGAAGAAAATCCCCGCTACGTTCTCCCAAATATAAACTGAAACGCAAAATTGAAGCAAGGTTTATTTTTCTTTAGTTTATTAAATATTTTTTATTTTAATGGAGAAACACTGCACCTTCGATGGGTTAAGATAAACAAATTGCATCGCTAAAAAAGAGCAGTAGGCACGTATTAGTACACAGCAATGAACAGCTTCACCGATGCTGTTACTTCTCACGCACGTCTTCACTTCACATATCCATATATTTAAAATATCTAATCGCCTAGTAATTAAGATTCAATTACTTTATTGTAAAAATTGAATTCAAGAATAAAACTGGTTTAAGAAACCCAAAAACGCTTGTGGTTTCTCACCACATAAAATTGCAAACACTGTTAATACATCCATTTTTTGATGTGCTAAACATCGTACTTACTTTAAGGGCTACATGTCCAAAGCTATTGCTACGTGTTCCTAATTAATCAGTCTTTGTATATTTATTGATTCCTGCAAAATTGGGCCAAGTAATAATAAAATTAGCACATTTTTCTGCATTGTTTACATCTATACTAATTATATAAAGAGAAGTCCCTTTTTTTGTAACAGGTTTTCATGAAATTTTATATACAAATAGCTTTCGGTAATCACTATGTTTTAGGCTAAAAAAATTTTACTTTTTTCGGGTAGGTGGACCAGGGACCGGTCTATTCGAAAAAATCTTATTATGATCCGATTTGCTTAAAATTTAGTACGTAAGTAGCTTTTTAGCATATATTAGCATATATGACCCATTTTTACCGGGAAGCGGTCCAGGGACCGATCTATTCGAAAAAATCGAATTTACGGTCCGATTTGCTTAAAATTCGGTGCGCTGGAAGCCTTTTAGCATGTATTAGCATATATGATCAATTTTTTCCGAGAAGTGGACCAGGGACCGATCTATTCCAAAAAAATCGCATTTATGGTCCAATTTGCTTAAAATTCGGTACGTAGGTAGCTTTTTAGTATATATTAGCATATATGATCCATTTTGTCCGAGAAGTGGACCAGGGACCGATCTGTTCGAAGTAATCGTATTTATGGTCCGATCTGCTTAAAATTCGGTACGTAGGTAGCTTTTTGCCTGGATAAGCTTACATATTCCTGTTTTCCAATTTTCATGCAATTTCGAATATAAATAGCTTTAAGTAACGACCATATCAAGGGGCGAATTCGGCACTAGGCAAGTTTTTCTGCGCCAATCAGAAACAACGGATACTGTCAAAATATAATTATAATATATAATATATCTCAACTAATATATATTTAGAAAGCCGTTTGTTAGTTTTCGCAAGGCTCGAGAGCGGCTGAACCGATTTTTTTGAAAGTGCCACCTGCCGCACGTGTCCCAAGGATGGTTTTAGATTAAAAAAAATCTATGTGTAAAGGGGGCGTGGCACTTCCCATACAAACCGAATTTCTCATGCTACATATCTCTGAAAGTGTGCATGGTAGAGTTTTGGAAATTGGTATGGAGATATACGAAATCAATCGCATACCCTTGGAGTAAAATTTTAGCTATTGTAAAAAGGGGTGTGACATCTCCCATACGAACCGAATTTTTCATACTGCTTATCTCTGGAAATTTTTTGGTAGAGTTCTAGAGTTTTGTATGGAGATGTACGAAATAAATCGCATACTCTTTGAGAAAAATTGGAACTATTGGAAAAGGGGGCGTGGCATCTTCCATACAAACCGAATTTTTCATACTGCCTATCTTTGGAAGTGTTCTTGGTAGAGTTCTGGAACTTTGTATGGAGATATACGAAATCAATCGCATACTCATGAAGAAAGAGGGCAGCTGTTGGAAAGGGGGGCGTGGCACCTCCCATATAAATCGAATTCTTATACTGCTTATGTCTGAAAGTATTCATGGTACAGTACTGGAACTTCATATCGAGATATGTATATAGTTGAAATCAAGCCCATACTCATGGAGAAAATTTGGGCTGTTTGAAAAGGGGTGTGAGGCCTACAAACGTACCGACCTTTAGCTATCTTTGAATGAATTTTTTTATTCTTATGTAGATGTGTTTGTGAGATGGTTGTACGGATTTTAACGAAACTTTTTGTGTATTTGAGTGGGTCTCTGGTTGGTTTAGTTTCACAATTTAATCCGACAGTTGGCGCTGTATTTGAGTTATTACTAAAAATCTTATTTATGATCCGATTTGGCTAATGTTTTAAATATGTATGCAATACTATTGCAAAAACGTGCTGCCAAGTGGTGCTGAAGTCGAGGTATTACTAAAAATAGCCAAGTGAGAAAAGGGGCCGTGAAGGTCAGTTTAAATCGACCTGTTGCACCATTGAGTATATCGAACGCTCCTACGTTGGAATTTGCCCAATGGATGTGATTTTCCAATATTGTTATACGTTCAAACTTTTAAGGTATTTCGTCTAAAATAAGTACATATATGTATATTGCATTTCTGTAGAACAATGATTCGCACTCATGTTGAAATTGCCACCTACTATACTGTAAAATTTCGAGGACATTCACTATAGAAACGGATAATTGTTGCCGGCAGGGAGTGAAGAGGAAAAAATTTATTTCGCTTTGCGAATAACCGTGCTATAAACCGCACAACTGGAGAATTTCAAGAACGGATATAACACTTTCCTTAGGTTATTTAAAGCGGCAAATGACCACCAAACCTTAATCTTAGCAGACAAATGTGCCAATGAAAATCGTAAACGTGAATTGTTGGTGAAAATGTTGGACCAAAAAGTTTCAATAAAATATATAAAAATTTTGGGCGGGACGAAGTTCGCTGGGTCTGCTAGTATTTTTTTATGCGTTTTGGCATTTCTCTCTCGCAATTGCACCAAGATGACGTCAAGCAAAAATTACGTTCAAAAATTCCTCTCTCATTGGCGCAATCTTGTATTCTATCATTCTTGAGTACGTACTCTACTTTCTCACATCGCGTACGAGAGATGTTTGATGCTGCCAAAAGGGAATAGCAAATCTACTCTCTGTATACTTGTAGTACTGTAAGTACTTGCGTATTCAATTTCATTTCTGGTTGTTAGCGTACTAGTTGATATCGTTTGCGGCGCTGGTCAGCGAAATTGAAAGAGTAAAAATAGAATATGGAAATTGACGATGTAAGGAAGTGTTTACGGCCTTATTTATAAAAAATAACGTAGATTTAGACAGTTGTTTAATGTGACATTTTCATAAAACTTTTCTATTTAATGAGGTTTTTAAATCTATGTATGTACTTAAATTTTTATGAAAGTATTATTTCTCGTTTCTAATTTCAATTCTGATTTCAAGAGAAACGAACATTGGGCACGTTCAGAAGGCGCAACAGCTCAGTAACTGTTGTGATTGCACCTTCTCAACGCGTTGTTTTGTACTTCTGATCAACTGAACAGTTGCGTGTTTTCTGATCATTTGAGACAACATCTTGTGTGTTGTGAATTTGACAGCTAATGTATGAAGCCGTTCAGAAGACGCGTTACGATCACAGATTTTTTAGCAACGGTTGCGCTCAACTGCTGCGCCTTCTGAACCTACCCATTGTAGTTCTCAAGAAATATCCCGAGATATATTTTTCAGTATGCAAAACTGCTTTTTCATTTACGATACCTTGCGCATGCGTTTAAAACAATGATGGGCAAAACGCTACTCGCGAGTAGCGTCTGCGTCGCAGCGCTTATACGTATACAGAAACGACGCAGCGAATTTCACTTCAGTCTGCTTTCAGTTTTCATGAGAGTAACACCATGCTTCGCCGTTGAATATTTTTTATTCGTAATTTTAGCGCGTTGTTGCCACCTATATATGTAACAATGCCCAAAATGGCTGCGTATGAGTGCCAATTATAGTTTTTGGTTTTAAGAAAAGCCAATAATGCCCAATGCTTGTTACGTGGTAATACGACTACTTGGAATCGTACTTTTAATATAAGGCAACATTATTTGTCATGGTAAAAAAGTCAAACTGCCGAACTGTGTAAACCAATTTAAAGTGTTTTGTAATGGGTTTTATGTATATATGTATGTACGATACGGCAATTTAATATATTTAGTATACTTTATTGAATACTGAGTTTTTTACAAAGTTTAGAAATTTTGAATTCGTGAATTTTGTTGTTGAATAAACTATCATTTTTTAAAACATTAGTTTAATGAAATTAAATTAAAACAACTTTTCATACGCGTACATATGTACTTATAAAAATTTATTTCATAATTCATTATTTGAAATTATTTCTTCATTATTTTTTTATTATATTTTATTATTTTCGTTTCATGTTCATAATACAAATTAAATATAAATTTGTAAGAGCGTTTTCTAACACGCGCAAAAAACGACGCACTTTTGTACAATATAGAAAAGTGGCAACTGTTACTCAGCGCGATTCACGAATACCATGACAAAATGAGACTGTATTGGTGTGCCCATCTATGGTTTAAAATAATACGTAAGTTGGCAAATCGTCAAATTTCTAGCCTTCTTAGAAACCGAGGATACTGGCTTTACAAAGTGTCGTATCCCACACTTTTGTCTAATGACAATATTTTTTACAACAGTTTCTTTGTACTCCTGAAAAGTGCCGATTTTCACGTTGGATAGTTTGACATGGTAGTAACGAGATGTACGAGCATTTTTAACCGACTTCCAAAAAAGGAGGAGGTTATCAGTTCGTCGGAATATTTTTTTTTTTTTGTTTTTATGTATGTTACCGCATAACTTTGGACCACGTCAACCGATTTCGATAATCGCATCGGAAAGGTAGTGTCTCAGAGGTGGTCCCATACTAATCTGGTTAAGATCCGATCAGCGGATCATGAGATATATATATATATATTTTTTTTTTTTATAAGAGAGTTGAAGTCGGTTTTTTTTTTTGCTAAAAATTACTTGTTTCTTAAGAGCTGCATACACAGAGAAATTCTCGTTTTCAAATTTGTATGGAACTTTTACTTTTAAAAACGTTTTGACCCAGGTTTTACACCTACAATATTTATTTAAATTTTGAGAGCGAAAATTTTCAATTCAGTTTCCAAAATGAATGTTTTGGTTTTTGATACGAACATTTTCAAATCGTTTTTAAAAACGATAGTTTGATAATTGAATATGCGCATTTTGAAATTAAATCCTAAAATATTTTTTCTTCATTTTAAAAATATGAGTTTTCAATTATGATATTCAAATTTTATTTTTTTAAATCACTACAAGTCGTTTGGTACACACATTGTCAAAAATATATATGATATACCTATACTTATAAATAAGTTACAACATTTAATAAATGAAATACAGATGTTTTACATATTACTATATACATACATACAGATGTTCTTGCCTTACTTCTGAACTGGGCCTGCTAATTTTGCTTCACGCTGCTCAAATCCTGTAATTTAAATTAAAAAAGTTTTAAATTATTCTTTAATAACCCATAAGGATTTGTTTTTGTAAGTTACTCTTACCAAAGCTTTTTTCGGTCAAAGAAGTCCACCAATGTCCCTTAAATGTAGTTAGGGGTTAGAATGGCAGTATTGTTTGTATAACTTCATCGCCTTTTCTGAAGATTGAAGTAACTTATTTATCTGAACACAATTTTTCCGACAAATGATGCAAACATATGCAAGTTTTTCATTATAGCTAGGTAGCTTTTTAAATTCTAATGCAAAACATTTTAGTTTTAAATATTTTTCATACCTAATTGACTGAAAATAAGTTAACGTTTTTATTTTAAAAATTTCTAGTTTTTGTTGCTTGTTGAAAATTGTGTCGCACTACAACTTGTTGGGAAAATATTCTAAAATGTTTCATTTAAGTTTTTAAAATACGCATTTTGGACGTTATTTCTTTAATGTCGTTTGTTCTCCTCAGTAAAAAAAAGTGAATATATTATAATGACCGTTTTTAGTTTGCGAATGTTTCGTTTTAAAGTCGTAAGTACAAATACTGTATTTTTTATTTTGTATGAAGTAAAATTATATCAAAAAATCTTATTTTCCAATTTCTTTTAAGAACTTGCATTTTAACTGTATCATTTTCTCTGTGCACTGATTTAAGAAATTTTTTATAAAAGCAAATTAATTTTCCATATATTGTGCGTAATTTTATATGAATCTTTAATTTTTTTTGAGAGCCTTTACAAATAAAAAAATTTCGGCATATGTACATATGTACATACGCAGCCATATAACGAATTTTCATTGAAAACTTTTTTTTGATAACACTGTGCGACAGCTCAAATCGGTATTGAGTAAAACCAAATGCAAGTGATAGTTTTTGAATTTCATTGAGTTATTTAATAAATACTAAAATTAGAGGCGTATGTATGTTTAAAAAGATCAGTCGCGATGCATTATTTGCATACATACTTAATTTTGAATGATTATAACTTTTATAAGATAATATTTATTTTACTATGATCCTATAAAAACAAAGCAAACTAACTGATTTAGCGCTATCGATAGTGCTATCGATAGTTTTTTTTTGTACTATCGTGAATATTGATAGTTTTTCTGAAAACTATCAAAACTATCGATGGTGTGACTATCGATAGTTTGACACCTCTAGTGGTTACAGCAAAGAAAAAAAGAGCAAATAATAGGAGAAAGTACTGGGTGCACCCGGTTATTGTGAGCAACATGAAGCACATTTAGGGAACTATTACGTATGGTGTTATTGCATTCACCCACCCATCGTAGAATTATACCTTATTTGAAAAATCGCCTTTAAAATTTTACTATAAGGCAGCCGAATGTCAGAAAATAAAGCGAGAAAGCTTTTTTATTACTTCACCTGTCAATTCCACCATACTTCCATGCAAAAATTTTCACGTTTTCCAGCTTAAAAAGCATGCAGAAAGCGCTATGTCCAATTTGACGAGCAGTTATTTAAGAGGACGCTTTCCCTCTATTTATTTGTTAGACTTTTCATAAGTAAAAATATATTGTGAATATTACTTTCCTCATATGAGTTATATCACATTTTTCGTTTAATTGTATTTTTGGAATAAAAAAAGTTATATTTCATTCTGTCATGAAACTGTTTTTGTTACAAAAAGTATAAATGCGCAATGGGAAATAAGGCAAAATAGCAAACTCAGATTTTGATATTATTTCACATTTAAAAGTTAAATAAAGCAAATTTTGCGTTATTGCCGTTTGTGTTATTTGAAAAATAATTTGAAAAAAATGGTTTTGTTATTTTTTAGGCCTTATAATAATTATATTCAACAATTTATATTGAGCTCGAGGCCGTTTTTTAAATGAAAATTTTTGTGGAAAAGCAACAATAATTTGAGCAAATGGTAGAAGTGATAGCTATTTCGGAAATCACCACATTTCCTCATCAGACTTCTTTCAGTAGGATTCGAACCGACGATCCCACTGACTCAGCCAGTTGCCTATGCACCGTGCTAAGTACGCCTTGTAAATTATCGTTTGCTTTTTTCCA
>NW_023463331.1:0-14458 GCF_013731165.1 Rhagoletis pomonella | reverse complement strand
CAGTTTCGGATGAAAACCGAAATAATGCATATGTGAAAGACGAAGGTATGCATACATGCACAGTTTCGGTTGAAAACCGAAATAATGCATATAACAAAAACCGAAATAATGCATGCATGCACAGTTTCGGTTGAAAACCGAAATAATGCATATGAAAAACCCGAAGTAATGCATACATGCACAGTTTCGGTTGAAAGCCGAAATAATGCATATGAGAAAATACCGAAATTATGCATATGCATACTTTCGTTTTAAAACCGAAATAATGCATATGAAAAAAAAACGAAGTAGTGCATACATGCACAGTTTCGGTTTAAAACCGAAATAATGCATATGGCAAAAACCGAAATAAAGCATACATGCACAGTTTCGGTTGAAACCGAAATAATGTCTAAATGCATAGTTTCCATATGCGCAACTTCGGTGGCCCCATACTGCACAAAAACAGATACCCGCACGCGTTAGTTAATAACTTAATTGAAACAATGATAAACAAAAGTAGTCAAACTAATCAAAACAAAGAATTTCAGGCAGAAAACACAAATAATAAAAAGTACATTGGAATTACTTACAGTGACGAGCAAAACTGTAACATGGTGTAACACTTTTTATTTCAGCCAACGCTATATTTCCAAGTTCTAACGACTCTCATCCTTTTGTTGTGTATTCTTGTTGGTGCACCCCTACTCCCTCTCTCATAACGATTTGAAGTAAATACAACAGCAATAAAAAAAAACCAGTAGACAAAAATGTAAATTAAGGCAAATGTTACAGTTTTGCCCTCACTCTCATATGGTTAATTAGGAACCATAAATGTAAATAATAAATTTACTGCGGAAAGAGGAGACCGCAGGAAAAGTGGCAAAAAAGTGTGGAGTTTGCCACTTGAAAATGTTAACACTGTGAAAAACATAGCAAAAGTGTTCCCAAGTACAAAGGAAGTTTGTCAAAAAATATTACGGTCCGATATCTTGTGAACAGAAGCGCTTAAAGTATTAAACTTTAATGCAAATCAGTAGACAGCGAGGCTAGGAATTGCCAAATTGGGCGCAAAGGCATCATAAAATAAGAAAAAAGCAAATTTGATCAAAATACATGTGCGAGTGTGGCAGCATTTTTCTGCATCGCACGAAACCCGGACAGTTGCTTATTGGGATATGGTAGGCCTTTCAGAATGCAATAAAAAACACAGTTTTAAGTTCCAATTGAAGGTTATTTGGTCCGACAAGACTAAATTAATCGCTTTTAATTAGATGGCCGGGCATGGTATTGGATCAAAGACCCAAATTAAGCCCATGCGCCTCATGTAAGGAAAACTGTGAATCACAGTGGTCGGTCAATAATAGTTTGGGGTTGTATTTCAAAAATTTTGTTGGTGTGTTAGTGCGGATTAATATCCCAAAGGACAATCTTACATTGTCTAAGTGAGCTCCGGTTACACGGGACTGCCACCTTACCTAGTACGGATTAAGGAACAGTATCTGTTCATATTTTAACAAAATTTGCAAGATGTAGTCGAAAAAATTATAGTTTCTGCTGAAAAATCACCCAAAACACACTGCACATGTTCGCAAGGACTGGATACAAAATCAAAAATTTGCTAATTTGAAATGACCTCCACAATTCGCGGACATGAATCTCATCGAGAATTTGCGAAATTAACTAAAAGCACAGGTTACTAAGTATCCAAGTCCGTCCAATGGAGTACAAGAGCTGTGAAGGCAAACTATGGATATATGGGAGGATATACCTCCAGAGTTTTTACAGAGATACAAATAAGGTATGCCGAATCGCATCCAGGAACTAAAAAAAGTAAAAAGGTACTGAACATTGTGCTAATAGTTCTTTTTTTCGTGAAAATTGTTAAAAAGTTCTCAAAAATATATGAGTGCAGAACTGTAAACCTTGCATTAATTTACATTTTTGTCTGCTGGTTTTATTATTGTTGTTGGATTGACTTAAAATCATTATGAGAGAGGAAGTACAGGTGTACCAATAAGAATATACAACAAAAGTATGAAAGTCGCTAGAACTTGGAAAGATAGCGATGGCTGAAGTAAAAAGTGTTACACCATGCTACAGTTTTGCCTGTTACTGTAGTCTCTGGTTCACCGAGTTGAAGGCTTTAGAGAAGTCTAGCAACCATAACAAAGCTAATTGGTTATTGTCATAAGGAATTCGTATATCGTCCAGAATTATAATAACTGCAGTGGAGCAGCTATGCTTTTCCCTAAACCCAGACTGGAACGGGGGAATAAATAAAATTTTTTAATATGCAAGTTAATTTGCTCATCAGCTTCTCAAAGACTTTAGACAGAGAAGGAAGAACACTTATAAGACGAAAATCACAAGCACTACTCTCAGACTTATTTTTAGCAACCGGGATAACGGGGAAACACGAGGTTGTAACACAGTGATTGATAACATGAGTAAGGCTTGGCAAGATTTGTGGCATAATAAGCTTTACAAGTTTTATAGGTATCCCATCTGCGCCGATCGCATTTGACCGTATCTTATAAATGCACCTTGCTACATCAAACTCTGACACCGCATTGAATTCAAATTACTGGCCGACATGCACAACAGGAGAGGAAATACTGGGGTTGGAAGCAGGAGCACAAGGTGTGACAGCACGACTGACAAATACATCATTGAGCTCTTCAAGGTTAATTAGACAACCATGACTGTCACTAACATGTTTAGATTTAACATTTTACCAAAGAACTTGCGCTTTTAACAATTAATAAGAGCAGTTGTCTTATTTCGTACAAACTTATAGGCTTGCCAGTTGATATCGGTTCGGTTCATCTTCCAAATAGAGTACGATTTGTTTTGTTTTATAATCATAGACCGAACGACTTTGTTGAACCAAGGGGACGACGGTGATCGATTGAGAAGAGTGCGTACTGGAACATGAGCCCGGGAATGTTATGCCATGAGTCAGGAATGTTATGTGGACTAGCTGCTACATTGTGATCAAAATTGATGTCAAATTCACAAAAAATTAGATCGTGATCAGAGATAAACGACATCTGGTCAAATTTTAACACAGTAGACGGATCAGAAACAATGAAGTAATCAAGCAGACTGGGATAACAGTTATTTCCGTATCTTGTAGGTACACGCAGATTTACAATAGATAGACCAACACTAGACACATCATCTAACAAACGGGAGCTATACAAATCACCACACAACAAATTTACATTAAAATCGCTACAGAAAACAATTTCATCATAATCGACAGCTACAACACTTGTGAGGGTTATATACATGACAAAATGACCTTTGAGGAATACAGTACTAATATAAATGCTCATAAGAAGGAAATTTCCAAATTCAATCCCTTAACTGTGCTAACATTGCAACACCTAAGTCACGGTCAGGCTTTGGGGTCTTCATCGATATTAATGGGGATAAGCTTCACTTTTCTCTTGGGGAATATCCTTCGGTCTTCCAGGCTGAGGTATTTGCAATAATCAAGGCCATGGACTACGTGGTGGAAAATAGGTGGAGGGGAAGGAGTTTACTAAATTACGTTGGCGAACATAAAGAGCTTGTTCTACTCTAGGTGTTAGTTCACTCTCGAGAACCTAGTAATGAGACATCTAACCGTTTGGCCAGAACTGGCTCAGACCAGGTGTTCCTTGGTCCGCAACCAGTTATAGCACTCCCACCTTCGGCCATCGAAGCCACCATCAGAAACTGGGTGAATAATTCCCTCAGCTATGATTGGGAGACATCGAGGGGCTGCAGGTGGGCAAAACTCATGTTGCCTTCAATCTCAGAAGGTATATCTAGCTTTATGATCTCACTGAGCAGACGGGACTGCAGACAATTTGTTGGACTGCTGACTGGTCACTTCACGTGGCACAAACACCTGGCTGTGATAGGCTACGTGACAACTTCATTTGCCCATCCTGCCTTGAAGAAAATGAGACGGTGGAATACTTTTTGTACTTCTGCCCCGTCTTTGCAAGAATTAGCTATGAGACATTTGGCCGCGATGTATTGAGAGACGAGCACCTGCCAACAACATTCTGCTTAGGTTTATTCGTTAATCGTGCGGATTTAAAACTTATTGAAAGGGACATGCAAACAGTAAAATGGATGGAATGTAGTCTGAGTGTTGTTTCCTGCACGCATTGTTTTGTGCCTGGTTCCTGCAAAAAAAAGGATTGCCAATATCCAAGTTTCGTAAACACAGTGTTTACCGAAATACTGACCGTCTATCTTTGGGAGCCAATATTTGACCGGTCTTATAATTTTACAACGCAGTGTACATACGAAGTAGCAAGTTTTCTATACGCATACATTTGTTTGTAGAACTTCTTAATTCTTTTGTAGAAGCCTTTGCAATTCACAACGTTAAGCTGACCAACCGTCCGAGGATTGTCCTCCTCAAACGTGATTTGTCCTCCTCACAAATTTTGTCCTCCTCACAAATTTTTTCTTTCTCTGTCCTCCTTTTGAGGAAAAATTTCCTGATTGTTCTCAAGCAGTGATGAAATTTTCAAAAAATTTCGTTCAGAATATTATCATTTCCTAATCGTACTCAATCATTATATTTAAAAGGCGTTTACATTGTTCAACTTTCAGTTAAATGATGTATACTTTTGATTCAATCAATCGCCTGTGAAAGTTTAACAGCGTAAACGCCTTTTATCATTAATCAATATTATTTTTCCCTTTACAACACTGAAAGACTAGATAACGACGCATCTCCACAGGCGAAAATTATTGCCTACCATATGGAATTTTGTTTGCTAGATATGTATGACTTTATCAGTGGCAATATTTGTGAATGCGGATTTTTTTATCTTGATAAAACATTTTGTAAGATGGCTTAAAACAAGTATGTTCGTTGCACTGGAGCTTCAAAAGTTTTAGAAAATGCGTTATTTACATCCAAGTAATAATCAAAAGTAACACAAGCCTGTGTGGCTTTTCCCTTAGAAATGTATTTCATGATTACGATTACAGTAATCTTAGTCTTAAGATTTTTAAGATTACAAATAATATAATCATAATGGTAACATTTATGATTACAACAAAAGTAATGGTAATTGTATATAATTTAAGGATTGCAATTAAAGAATAGTAATTAAAATGTAATCGTAAGCAAAAAGAACCCAGCTCTGTTACATACATACATTGTTCATAACGGTTTAAATCTCCAGAGTTAAAGTGGGAGATAAAGTTTTGCTATACTAAGGCTATCTGCACACTTGTCGTCCAATCATAGTTGCGTTATCGTCTCGTCCTGAAATTTTGAGCCGAGCACATGTAGTTATTTCAAAGGAGATCTGCACCCTTGTCGTTATCGGCAAATCGTAGAAGATGCAGAAACGGATAAGTACGGCACTGTCGTTAGCTAGTCGTTGTGCACGTATTGTTTCTTTACATTTTATGGGGAAAAATTAGTGAAAAAGTTAATATTTGCTTTAAAATTGCATAAAAATTAGTGTCTTTGGCATAAAATCTGTCGAAATTATTAAAAAGTGGATAACTGCAATAAAATATGACGAAATTGTAAAAAGTCTCTGTGTGCATGCAAAAAATACATTTCAGGAAAATAAAAGAAGAGATATTACTGAAAAATGATGTCTAGAATTGTTGCAGCACAGTCCATGTTTTAAAACTTGCAGGTTTTTGTAAATATTTCGCGAAAATATCGACGAGAAAAACAGAAAATACCTGCTCCAAGTAAATTATGATTGTGACGATGAAGTAACTATGATGTGCAGAAAGCCTTAGACAGTGATATGATCATTCAACAGATCCTTCATAAATTATTAAACCGAATTTCTGACAGGCAACGAAATGACAAAAAATTTATGCCATTTTGAAAATGCCCCGTGGGAACAAACACGATAACATGGATAGTGTTTAATGTCCAACATAGTGGTAAAATATTTTTCATTTAATGCCTAGTGAAAACTCATTGTTGGCCCTATTTAATAAAACTGTTAATTTTTTTTGCAATTTTGTTTGTTTTTGACAATTGTTTAACACAAATGGGGAAAAAATTTTACGTTTTACTTTAAAATTAAGCACAATGTATTTTAAAAAGTGTAATGGAGCCAGTGCTGCCAACTACATATTTTCGAGTAAAAAATCTAGACTTTAATAAAAACCCGCTAGA
This sequence comes from Rhagoletis pomonella, assembly GCF_013731165.1. NCBI lineage: Eukaryota > Metazoa > Arthropoda > Insecta > Diptera > Tephritidae > Rhagoletis > Rhagoletis pomonella. The sequence goes on along the minus strand of NW_023463331.1, from coordinate 8,313 downwards.
AAAAAACTAAATTCCACAAAGCAAAAGCTGAAAAAAATAGGTTTATATTAATATAATTTTAATCAAATTCATTTGAAACAGTAGTGGAAATTAAAATTGATAATCGAATAATGGCTCTAGAAGTTCATCAGAAATGAAAAATAAGAACAAAAGTTAATACACATAACTATATATAAGTAAAATAACGTTGATTTTTGGAATTTTTTTACGGTGTCACCTCATTTTCTTCCATACAAAGTGTGTTCGAATTTTTTTTTGTGTGGAAGAAAACGAACAACACTGTCAACAAAAAAATTTCCAAAAATCAACGGTAATATGTTTCGGTTTTATAATTGTGCAACGCAGTGTACTATTAACTTGTTTGACTTGTGGTTAGACAACTTGGAATTGTTTTTGCTTTTTTTTAACAATGTTAACATATTCGTTATTTATGTGTTAAAATCAGAGGTCGAAAATATCATCTCCACTTTGAAAGTGTCCCAAAATAACCGTCACTATTTAAGAGAAAAAAATAACCCACAAAACAGAACAGGTGGTTTATTTTTTTAGGATCTGTGCTCCGCTCAGTGGGAAAGGGTTCTTCTTCTTCTTTTTTGGCGCTGTAACCGCCTAAGCGATTTTGGACGAGTTCAGCAAAGCACGCCAGTCGTTTCTCCTCTCTGCCAACTGACGCCAATTGGAAACGCCAAGTGAAGCCAAGTCCTTCTCCACCTGATCTTTCCATCGCAGTGGAGGCCTCCCTCTTCCTCTGCTACCACCAGCGGGTTCCGAGTTGAATACTTTCAGAGCTGGAGCGTCGGTGTCCATTCGAACGACATGACCAAGCCAGCGGAGCCGCTGTGTTTTAATTCGCTGCACTATGTCCATATCGTTGTAAAGCTCATACAGCTCATCGTTCCATCGTCTGCGGTACTCGCCGTCGCCAACGCGTAAAGGACCGTAAATCTTCCGCAAAATCTTTCTCTCAAACACCCCAAGAGCCGCCTCATCGGATGTTGTCATTGTCCATGCTTCTGCGCCATATACCAGCACGGGCATGATGAGTGACTTATAGAGCGTGGTTTTCGTACGTCGAGAGAGAACTTTACTCCTGAATTGCCTACTCAGTCCAAAGTAGCACTTGTTGGCAAGAGTGATTCTACATAGCGGCGTATAGGCAACTCCTTTTAGTGCTGTCAAAAGCGGCTTTAAAGTCGACAAATAGGTGGTGAGTGTCGATCCTTTTCTTGCGGGTGTTTTCCAAGTTTTGGCGTATTGTGAACACCTGGTCTATGGTGGATTTTCCAGGTCTAAAGCCACACTGATAAGGCCCAATCAGTTCATTGACGGTGGGCTTCAGTCTTTCACACAATACGCTCGATAAGACCTTGTAACCTATGCTTAGAAGGCTGATCCCGCGGTAGTTGGCGCGAATGGCGGGGTCACCTTTCTTGTAGATTGGGCAGAGCACACTTAAATTCCAGTCGTCGGGCATGCGTTCATCTGACCATATTCTGCACAAGAGTTGATGCATGCACCTTATCAACTCCTCGCCGCCGTACTTGAATAGCTCAGCTGGCAGGCTGTCAGCTCCAGCGGCTTTGTTGTTTTTCAGCCGCGTTATTGCTATACGTACCTCGTCATAGTCAGGATCGACTCCGTCATCATCGACTGCGGGCTCGGGTTCTTCTTCTCCACAACTTTCCGTGCTGCTACCATTTAGTAGGGCAGAAAAGTGTTCCCTCCATAATTTAAGTACGCTCTGGACATCAGTTAGTAGGTCGCCATTATTGTTCTTACAGGAGTGCGCCCCGGTCTTAAACCTTCCGTAAGTCGCCTAACTCTCTGGTAAAATTTTCGGGCATTCCTCCTGTCGGCCAGCATTTCAAGCTCTTCGCACTCACGTATTTCTGCCTCTCTCTTCTTGTTGCGGAAAATACGTCTCGCTTTCCTCTTCAGATCCCTATAGCGGTCCCACATAGCGCGCGTTACGCCCGATCGCAGCGTGGCCCTGTAGGCGGCATCTTTTTTCTCTGCAGCTTCCTGACACTCCTCATCGTACCAGTTGTTCTTTCGGGCTCGCTGAAATCCGACTACTTCTTCGGCGGCGGTACTTAATGAGCGGTAAATGTGGTTCCACTGCTCGCATATGTCGGTTTGTTGAAGAGTGCTCTCTGAGAGCAGGTGTGAGAGTCGAGTAGCGAAATCGCTGGCTGTCTGTTGTGATTGCAGCTTTTCGACGTTAAGCTTTCCTTGTGAGTGTGCGTACGTCTAAAACACGGGAAGCGTGCCTTCCGTCTATCACAACATGATCGATTTGGTTTCTCGTTTTTCGATCCGGAGACAGCCAGGTAGCTTGATGGATCTTTTTATGCTTGAACCTAGTACTGCATACTACCATGTTTCGGGCCCCGGCGAAGGCGATCAGCCTCAATCCGTTGTCGGACGTTTCGTCGTGGAGGCTGAATTTTCCGACGATGGTTCCAAAAATCCCTTCTTTCCCCACCCTGGCATTGAAGTCGCCAAGCACGATTGACGGGGGCAGCGCTCGTACGTGCGGTCCAAGCGCTCATAGAAGAGATCCTTGGATGCCTCATCCTTCTCTTCCGTCGGGGCATGGGCGCAGATGAGTGAGATGTTGAAGAATCTCGCTTTGATGCGGATTGTGGCTAGACGCTCGTCCACCGGGGTGAACGACAGTACTCGGCGACGGAGTCTCTCTCCCACCACAAATCCAACTCCGAATTTGCGCTCCTTTACATGGCAGCTGTAGTAGACGTCGCAAGGTCCCAGACATTGCCCCGTCCAACGCATTTCTTGGATGGCGGTGATGTCAGCTTTTGTCCTTACGAGGACATCAACCAGCCGGGCAGAGGCACCTTCCCCATTAAGGGTCCGGACATTCCAGGTGCATGCCCTCAAATCGTAGTCCTTTAAACGTTTGCCGTGGTCGTCATCATAAGGGGGGGTCTCATCCGAGGCTTTGCCTTGCTTCTTCACTGGAAGTGGTTTTTACGTGGCGGGTCCCAAGCCCAGCGCACAACCCATTGCTGGGATGGGGGTGGTTTCGCAACCAAATACACGTTTATATAGCGAGCCGCTTGCTCCATGAAGACACCCGCTTGCAGCTGCACCTACTGGTGAACAGACGCTGCAGACTTCAGTGAGCCCTTAAACCGAATAAGTCAGAGTGGCCCCACCGAAGCTCCCTCTCTTTCTGCCGTGACCCAAGGCTCCACTCGGATTGGTTACCGCATCTCGCACATGGGTCTCCCACGTTACCCAGAGTGCGCGAACGAGGACGCAAGAGTCGGGATTGAGTATAGCCATGCAACTGTAAATGCATACACAGCGCAATGACTATACCCCATTGCACTCCAAGGGAAAGGGTTATTTGCATATAAAATACTCCAAGACCTTTACAGTACAACGTATCGTTCGTTAAAAACAAAAATCAGAGGTAAAAAAAAAAATTTCATGTGTTATTCTTATGGGAAATCGAAAAGTGCGATGCGACATTCTTAATATTAATATTAAGGGCTCATATTTTCTGGGACTTTTTTGGCGTCCAAACGAAACTTTTGAGCATGGTTGCGAGGAAAAAAAAAATGTCTGTGCTGCAAATCGTACGATTTGAAATCAGTGCGATTTGCAAACTATTTTTGAATATTTTTAAATAAAGTAATAAATATTTTAAATGGAAACGGCCAGAAACACATCATTTCAACGAAAAGACCGAACTAGTGAACTAGTTCTTTATTTCGTTTAGTTCAAGAACTATCGAAGACTAGTACCGCTAGCCTCTCAGATCGCATTTGCTTTTCGGATCGCATTACTTTTCGTATCGCATTACAGAGTAACCCTACCAGACAATAACTTGTGTTTCTATTCTCAAACATTTCGGAAACCTCACGGCTGCCTAGAGATAAGCAGAAGCCACTCTGCTGTTTAAAAATATAGTGGCTTATGCATATAATAAGTTAATAGGCCCAGCAAAATAAGTATGTATGCGTGTACTTATTTTCAAATATGTATCACCATAAAAAAGGTAGCCTCTTCAAACTACAATTAAATGAGGGCCTATTCTGGTGGACCCTCCGGATGAGTTACAATAATGCAGAGGTGGTACTCACCTATAGCTACCATTGGCCATAGTGCCTACCCATAATTTTTGATCAAATAAATTCTTTTTTTTTTGTTTTTATGCATACATGCAAATATACTGGTCTTTCCTCTTACTGAGTTATTCAAATGGCTTGTCAGATAAAAAATCATTGTTTTTTTCAATTGTCTTGTATAGTTAATACATTCTTCCAGAAAATTAGAGATATTTTAAATTTATGTGCACATATGTATATTCTTACATGTGTTCAAAGTCTGCTGCTTCAATATCTATGCCCGCGTAGTCAGATTCCTCACATAGTTCCTGCGCCAGTACTAAGAAAAATATTTGCGTAGGAGAAAAATTTAAGCCGGGCAAACGGGCCATTCCTTTCGTTGGTCCAGATACTGCTAGCATAGAATGATATGCTATCTGCATACCCCCAGAGTGAATAAGTATGTCCATTTGACTGTGATTGGAGAAAACTTTTACAGATTCAGGAACACAACGCATTGAGTTTTCTTCGAAACTTTTCGTAATAGATCTTAGAATTTCCTTGGCAATTTGCACGCCAACTGACGCATATTGCAGATACGACGGTAGTTTATCGTCAAAATTAGGCACCAGTATTACAGATAAGGGAACCACTAAAACGAAAGTTAGTTGTAAAATAATTATTTTGTATCGACATATATATGTATATTCAAATTAATAGATACATATTGTTACCTTAAATCGCAAAGGCCCTAACCAACACTTTTTTCGAAACGGCTTTTTTCACAGATTTTGCTAGGATATATTAAAATACCCCTTAACTAAAAATTTGAAACTGTTAGTATAAACAACAACGGAGTTATGCCACGTATGCATGATTTTCTTTTTATAATAGGGGTATTCTGCAAATCTTGCAAAGCCGTTGCACGTAGCACGGATTGCATAACTTGCAAACACACAACAACAAAATTGGAAACAACATTTCCTATCGCTGCAAAATATACAACGTCGAAACCCATTTATATTTTTTGCAAAAAAGCATGCCAAAATAAATGCGACCCTGTGCTAGTTCTTTTGTTGTTGAACTTGCTACATATTTCTCTCATTCCTCTCATCTCACTCTGTATTTGATACAGAATTTCGCTGCTTGCTACCTACGCATGCTATCACTTTGCAATGGGGTGTTCTCGCACTCTGCCAAATTTGGAATAGTAAAATAGAAAATTTGCTGGTTAGGGCCATTGTAAATTAAGGTAAAGATTTCAAAAATGAGATTGTTTCATTTAAAAAATTTAATAACCACTTTTGAAATGCGTTAAAAATCACAAAGAGAATGTGAATGCAACATAGACATTCCCAATCATCTTGATTGTTTGTCAATTTTGGATGAATGAAATCACTTTTGATCATTCACTACTACAGTCAAAAATATTCCCCCGGGCTCGGAATTCTAAAGGGGGCCCCGTGCTCAGACCCCAAATTATATTTCATAAGATGTTGATGAATCGCAAATCACAAAACAAGTGAAATATTATTTAATTTCGTGCAATTTATAAGTTCAGTTTAACTCTTTGAAATCATCCACTTTTTTAAGCATTCCTTTTTAGGGGCACAAAACTGTGAGAAAGGATATGAATTTTTGAAAAAATAATAGAGTTGGCATGCCTGATGAGCAGACAGCGGTCAAAAAATGTGCAGGCAGTTATTTGCGAGCTCTGACAAATATACATCAGGCATGCCTTGAAAATTTATTAATGGATCTACAACTTTTACGAAGCCAGTAGAGTGTAATCATGATACAAAAAAGAAGGTAGTTCCATTGTCACTTTTTCGTCGCCATATTAACACCCTGACAATTAAGTAGATTGTGCCATTTCGTGCTACCATACCCAATATCTAAAATCCTTCAATATTTGTTATTGTTTTTATATTTATTTCATATATGTAATACTCCTATATTGGCAGTAAGAGCTAGTACCGTCCGAAAACACTACAGTACAAATATATCAATAAACACGTACCAAGGCACATTAAACAGGTAGTATCAGTAGAGCAAAAACAACATTTGCGTGTATTTTGTTGTTGCTTCTGGTATCGAAAGTGTCAACAACTGTTCTGAATTTTTTCTTCTAAATCAAAGCGTGCCATGTGAAATACAAAAAATTATAAAAAATAAAAAATTGAAATTGGAAAAAATAAAAATTGATGCAACTTTCTTTCCTAGTAAATTTGTTTGCTTCTCGAAGCATTGATCCATCCTTTGCAAGGCCCAGTAATCAGCGGTCGTGCTGCCGAGTTGGGCGAACGTTCCAAAAGCTGCTATTAAATCGCTTGTTTTGTATGGAAAAAGGTTTCACAAGCAAATGAATTTTAACAACTTATAATTTTCGTGAGAAAAAATTAAAAATATTTGACATTTTCGAGACCAAATAATTTGAAAATAAATCAAATCAGCTGCTCTACTGATACTACCTGTTCAATGTACGTACGAAAGAAAAGCAACACATACGTTTATAAATAAACATGTACACAACACATATCCAAAAACGGCACTCAAGTACACAATACATTGACAAAAACGGTACTAGACTGTCTCGCTTTGATTTCGGAATGCTTACACATTGAGAAGTTAGCTTACTGCCAATATAGAAGTATTACATATATGATTTATTTACTAACATTTTGTTCTTAGAATCGAAATTTCAACAAGCAAAAGGTATTTTACTTGTACAATAATATTGGGTTATTGGGCCGTATGCATAAAAACTTGATTTTTCTTAAAATATATCTTTCACTTAAATTTATTTGAACAAATTGAGTACAAGGTCTGAAATTTTAAGAAAAAGCATTTGCTTAGGTTTTATGCATACATTCCATTGTGTCCAAACGCTTAACCCAAAGCAAAAAATTTTAGCACACACGTGTGGTCAAACAATTAAACGTTAGTTTAAAATAAAGATTTCAAGATTTTTCAGATATTAAATTATGAATAAATTCGGTTTGAAATATGGACCTTTTTGTAAAAAATACTGTGGTCAGCGTAGCAGGAGTTGGACTTACATTTTCTCTGTCAAAATGCTGGTTTTACTCAATTTTGCAATGAATCCCCTCCGTCTCCGCTCCCCACCAAACATTTCCCCTTTTGTTTTTGAAAGATAAGAGGTCTAATGCTCAATAAAATGATAATTGTGTTTCTAGTTTTCATACTAACAATAAATCATCAATGTTGTTTCACACCCCCTCCAATATTGAACAGTAAAATATATTTATTTTTACGCAAAGAAACGACGATATTGTCGAAATATACTACAATTGGATAATACTCACTTCTCTGAAAGTCATGTGGCCAATGGGCCCCAGTTACTTGAAATACATGGACGAAGACAATATCGAAATGTGAATGTGAAATATTCAGGTAACATAATGACACTAAAAATAATTTTAAATTATATTCTCTAAAATTTTATTAATGTAAAAACAAAGATTTTGGCAAATATTTATCGAATTTAGTGTTAAATTTAAACGTTTTTAAGATAGGATATTAATTACTTTTAAAGGTAAATGTTAATACAACTATTTTATTTATACTCCCAAATTTAGGATATAAAATCCCCTCCACCAAAAAACTTAAATTGGGTAACGCCGCTTCGATTTTTTTTACAATTGAGCAATTGTAAAAAATCTCCTTTTTAATCAAAAATTTTTTTATTGAAACTACCTTCTTTTTTGTATCATGGGGTGTAATCATTAAAGAAAGTCGAACTGTCGGCGAAGGTTTGACAGATACTTCGTCAACATTACCAATAAGTCGAAAAAAAACGAAGTAGTGAAGAACCTGAGACATTAGACGAAAATTTAATAATTGAAACTCGGTTTACTGCGATCTGGGACATTAACAACACTTTTCCAATTTTTGTGGCTGTTTCCTAAAATGGAAAAAGAAGACGTCCAGATTGCAACACTTTCCTTTGCAAAAAAATATCCTGCTGATGTATCGGAAGAGATTTCAAATGAAATGATGCACTTGAAACCCGTTTATAGGGCGAATTTTGCTGAAAATTCTCCATTCGACCTCTTAAATGCCATCACAGCTAAATATTTAGACACACTGTTCCCAAACACTTGTATCGCTTTGCGAATGTTCTGCACATTGCTAGTCTCAGTTGCCAGCGCCAAGCGATCGTTCAGCTTTATATCAAGGATAAAAAACTATCATCGTTCTTATTCCACCCAGAGTC
>NW_023463330.1:0-14460 GCF_013731165.1 Rhagoletis pomonella | reverse complement strand
CAGTTTCGGATGAAAACCGAAATAATGCATATGTGAAAGACGAAGGTATGCATACATGCACAGTTTCGGTTGAAAACCGAAATAATGCATATAACAAAAACCGAAATAATGCATGCATGCACAGTTTCGGTTGAAAACCGAAATAATGCATATGAAAAACCCGAAGTAATGCATACATGCACAGTTTCGGTTGAAAACCGAAATAATGCATATGAGAAAATACCGAAATTATGCATATGCATACTTTCGTTTTAAAAGCGAAATAATGCATATGAAAAAAAACGAAGTAATGCATACATGCACAGTCTCGGTTTAAAACCGAAATAATGCATATGGTAAAAACCGAAATAAAGCATACATGCACAGTTTCGGTTGAAACCGAAATAATGTCTAAAAGCATAGTTTCCATATGCGCAACTTCGGTGGCCCCATACTGCACAAAAACAGATACCCGCACGCGTTAGTTAATAACTTAATTGAAACAATGATAAACAAAAGTAGTCAAACTAATCAAAACAAAGAATTTCAGGCAGAAAACACAAATAATAAAAAGTACATTGGAATTACTTACAGTGACGAGCAAAACTGTAACATGGTGTAACACTTTTTATTTCAGCCAACGCTATATTTCCAAGTTCTAACGACTCTCATCCTTTTGTTGTGTATTCTTGTTGGTGCACCCCTACTCCCTCTCTCATAACGATTTGAAGTAAATACAACAGCAATAAAAAAAAACCAGTAGACAAAAATGTAAATTAAGGCAAATGTTACAGTTTTGCCCTCACTCTCATATGGTTAATTAGGAACCATAAATGTAAATAATAAATTTACTGCGGAAAGAGGAGACCGCAGGAAAAGTGGCAAAAAAGTGTGGAGTTTGCCACTTGAAAATGTTAACACTGTGAAAAACATAGCAAAAGTGTTCCCAAGTACAAAGGAAGTTTGTCAAAAAATATTACGGTCCGATATCTTGTGAACAGAAGCGCTTAAAGTATTAAACTTTAATGCAAATCAGTAGACAGCGAGGCTAGGAATTGCCAAATTGGGCGCAAAGGCATCATAAAATAAGAAAAAAGCAAATTTGATCAAAATACATGTGCGAGTGTGGCAGCATTTTTCTGCATCGCACGAAACCCCGACAGTTGCTTATTGGGATATGGTAGGCCTTTCAGAATGCAATAAAAAACACAGTTTTAAGTTCCAATTGAAGGTTATTTGGTCCGACAAGACTAAATGAATCGCTTTTAATTAGATGGCCGGGCATGGTATTGGATCAAAGACCCAAATTAAGCCCATGCGCCTCATGTAAGGAAAACTGTGAATCACAGTGGTCGGTCAATAATAGTTTGGGGTTGTATTTCAAAAATTTTGTTGGTGTGTTAGTGCGGATTAATATCCCAAAGGACAATCTTACATTGTCTAAGTGAGCTCCGGTTACACGGGACTGCCACCTTACCTAGTACGGATTAAGGAACAGCATCTGTTCATATTTTAACAAAATTTGCAAGATGTAGTCGAAAAAATTATAGTTTCTGCTGAAAAATCACCCAAAACACACTGCACATGTTCGCAAGGACTGGATACAAAATCAAAAATTTGCTAATTTGAAATGACCTCCACAATTCGCGGACATGAATCTCATCGAGAATTTGCGAAATTAACTAAAAGCACAGGTTACTAAGTATCCAAGTCCGTCCAATGGAGTACAAGAGCTGTGAAGGCAAACTATGGATATATGGGAGGATATACCTCCAGAGTTTTTACAGAGATACAAATAAGGTATGCCGAATCGCATCCAGGAACTAAAAAAAGTAAAAAGGTACTGAACATTGTGCTAATAGTTCTTTTTTTCGTGAAAATTGTTAAAAAGTTCTCAAAAATATATGAGTGCAGAACTGTAAACCTTGCATTAATTTACATTTTTGTCTGCTGGTTTTATTATTGTTGTTGGATTGACTTAAAATCATTATGAGAGAGGAAGTACAGGTGTACCAATAAGAATATACAACAAAAGTATGAAAGTCGCTAGAACTTGGAAAGATAGCGATGGCTGAAGTAAAAAGTGTTACACCATGCTACAGTTTTGCCTGTTACTGTAGTCTCTGGTTCACCGAGTTGAAGGCTTTAGAGAAGTCTAGCAACCATAACAAAGCTAATTGGTTATTGTCATAAGGAATTCGTATATCGTCCAGAATTATAATAACTGCAGTGGAGCAGCTATGCTTTTCCCTAAACCCAGACTGGAACGGGGGAATAAATAAAATTTTTTAATATGCAAGTTAATTTGCTCATCAGCTTCTCAAAGACTTTAGACAGAGAAGGAAGAACACTTATAAGACGAAAATCACAAGCACTATTCTCAGACTTATTTTTAGCAACCGGGATAACGGGGAAACACGAGGTTGTAACACAGTGATTGATAACATGAGTAAGGCTTGGCAAGATTTGTGGCATAATAAGCTTTACAAGTTTTATAGGTATCCCATCTGCGCCGATCGCATTTGACCGTATCTTATAAATGCACCTTGCTACATCAAACTCTGACACCGCATTGAATTCAAATTACTGGCCGACATGCACAACAGGAGAGGAAATACTGGGGTTGGAAGCAGGAGCACAAGGTGTGACAACACGACTGACAAATACATCATTGAGCTCTTCAAGGTTAATTAGACAACCATGACTGTCACTAACATGTTTAGATTTAACATTTTACCAAAGAACTTGCGCTTTTAACAATTAATAAGAGCAGTTGTCTTATTTCGTAAAAACTTATAGGCTTGCCAGTTGATATCGGTTCGGTTCATCTTCCAAATAGAGTACGATTTGTTTTGTTTTATAATCATAGACCGAACGACTTTGTTGAACCAAGGGGACGACGGTGATCGATTGAGAAGAGTGCGTACTGGAACATGAGCCCGGGAATGTTATGCCATGAGTCAGGAATGTTATGTGGACTAGCTGCTACATTGTGATCAAAATTGATGTCAAATTCACAAAAAATTAGATCGTGATCAGAGATAAACGACATCTGGTCAAATTTTAACACAGTAGACGGATCAGAAACAATGAAGTAATCAAGCAGACTGGGATAACAGTTATTTCCGTATCTTGTAGGTACACGCAGATTTACAATAGATAGACCAACACTAGACACATCATCTAACAAACGGGAGCTATACAAATCACCACACAACAAATTTACATTAAAATCGCTACAGAAAACAATTTCATCATAATCGACAGCTACAACACTTGTGAGGGTTATATACATGACAAAATGACCTTTGAGGAATACAGTACTAATATAAATGCTCATAAGAAGGAAATTTCCTAATTCAATCCCTTAACTGTGCTAACATTGCAACACCTAAGTCACGGTCAGGCTTTGGGGTCTTCATCGATATTAATGGGGATAAGCTTCACTTTTCTCTTGGGGAATATCCTTCGGTCTTCCAGGCTGAGGTATTTGCAATAATCAAGGCCATGGACTACGTGGTGGAAAATAGGTGGAGGGGAAGGAGTTTACTAAATTACGTTGGCGAACATAAAGAGCTTGTTCTACTCTAGGTGTTAGTTCACTCTCGAGAACCTAGTAATGAGACATCTAACCGTTTGGCCAGAACTGGCTCAGACCAGGTGTTCCTTGGTCCGCAACCAGTTATAGCACTCCCACCTTCGGCCATCGAAGCCACCATCAGAAACTGGGTGAATAATTCCCTCAGCTATGATTGGGAGACATCGAGGGGCTGCAGGTGGGCAAAACTCATGTTGCCTTCAATCTCAGAAGGTATATCTAGCTTTATGATCTCACTGAGCAGACGGGACTGCAGACAATTTGTTGGACTGCTGACTGGTCACTTCACGTGGCACAAACACCTGGCTGTGATAGGCGTACGTGACAACTTCATTTGCCCATCCTGCCTTGAAGAAAATGAGACGGTGGAATACTTTTTGTACTTCTGCCCCGTCTTTGCAAGAATTAGCTATGAGACATTTGGCCGCGATGTATTGAGAGACGAGCACCTGCCAACAACATTCTGCTTAGGTTTATTCGTTAATCGTGCGGATTTAAAACTTATTGAAAGGGACATGCAAACAGTAAAATGGACGGAATGTAGTCTGAGTGTTGTTTCCTGCACGCATTGTTTTGTGCCTGGTTCCTGCAAAACAAAGGATTGCCAATATCCAAGTTTCGTAAACACAGTGTTTACCGAAATACTGACCGTCTATCTTTGGGAGCCAATATTTGACCGGTCTTATAATTTTACAACGCAGTGTACATACGAAGTAGCAAGTTTTCTATACGCATACATTTGTTTGTAGAACTTCTTAATTCTTTTGTAGAAGCCTTTGCAATTCACAACGTTAAGCTGACCAACCGTCCGAGGATTGTCCTCCTCAAACGTGATTTGTCCTCCTCACAAATTTTGTCCTCCTCACAAATTTTTTCTTTCTCTGTCCTCCTTTTGAGGAAAAATTTCCTGATTGTTCTCAAGCAGTGATGAAATTTTCAAAAAATTTCGTTCAGAATATTATCATTTCCTAATCGTACTCAATCATTATATTTAAAAGGCGTTTACATTGTTCAACTTTCAGTTAAATGATGTATACTTTTGATTCAATCAATCGCCTGTGAAAGTTTAACAGCGTAAACGCCTTTTATCATTAATCAATATTATTTTTCCCTTTACAACACTGAAAGACTAGATAACGACGCATCTCCACAGGCGAAAATTATTGCCTACCATATGGAATTTTGTTTGCTAGATATGTATGACTTTATCAGTGGCAATATTTGTGAATGCGGATTTTTTTATCTTGATAAAACATTTTGTAAGATGGCTTAAAACAAGTATGTTCGTTGCACTGGAGCTTCAAAAGTTTTAGAAAATGCGTTATTTACATCCAAGTAATAATCAAAAGTAACACAAGCCTGTGTGGCTTTTCCCTTAGAAATGTATTTCATGATTACGATTACAGTAATCTTAGTCTTAAGATTTTTAAGATTACAAATAATATAATCATAATGGTAACATTTATGATTACAACAAAAGTAATGGTAATTGTATATAATTTAAGGATTGCAATTAAAGAATAGTAATTAAAATGTAATCGTAAGCAAAAAGAACCCAGCTCTGTTACATACATACATTGTTCATAACGGTTTAAATCTCCAGAGTTAAAGTGGGAGATAAAGTTTTGCTATACTAAGGCTATCTGCACACTTGTCGTCCAATCACAGTTGCGTTATCGTCTCGTCCTGAAATTTTGAGCCGAGCACATGTATTTCAAAGGAGATCTGCACCCTTGTCGTTATCGGCAAATCGTAGAAGATGCAGAAACGGATAAGTACGGCACTGTCGTTAGCTAGTCGTTGTGCACGTATTGTTTCTTTACATTTTATGGGGAAAAATTAGTGAAAAAGTTAATATTTGCTTTAAAATTGCATAAAAATTAGTGTCTTTGGCATAAAATCTGTCGAAATTATTAAAAAGTGGATAACTGCAATAAAATATGACGAAATTGTAAAAAAGTCTCTGTGTGCATGCAAAAAATACATTTCAGGAAAATAAAAGAAGAGATATTACTGAAAAATGATGTCTAGAATTGTTGCAGCACAGTCCATGTTTTAAAACTTGCAGGTTTTTGTAAATATTTCGCGAAAATATCGACGAGAAAAACAGAAAATACCTGCTCCAAGTAAATTATGATTGTGACGATGAAGTAACTATGATGTGCAGAAAGCCTTAGACAGTGATATGATCATTCAACAGATCCTTCATAAATTATTAAACCGAATTTCTGACAGGCAACGAAATGACAAAAAATTTATGCCATTTTGAAAATGCCCCGTGGGAACAAACACGATAACATGGATAGTGTTTAATGTCCAACATAGTGGTAAAATATTTTTCATTTAATGCCTAGTGAAAACTCATTGTTGGCCCTATTTAATAAAACTGTTAATTTTTTTTGCAATTTTGTTTGTTTTTGACAATTGTTTAACACAAATGGGGAAAAAATTTTACGTTTTACTTTAAAATTAAGCACAATGTATTTTAAAAAGTGTAATGGAGCCAGTGCTGCCAACTACATATTTTCGAGTAAAAAATCTAGACTTTTATAAAAACCCGCTAGAAAAAAACTAAATTCCACAAAGCAAAAGCTGAAAAAATAGGTTTATATTAATATAATTTTAATCAAATTCATTTGAAACAGTAGTGGAAATTAAAATTGATAATCGAATAATGGCTCTAGAAGTTCATCAGAAATGAAAAATAAGAACAAAAGTTAATACACATAACTATATATAAGTAAAATAACGTTGATTTTTGGAATTTTTTTACGGTGTCACCTCATTTTCTTCCATACAAAGTGTGTTCGAATTTTTTTTTGTGTGGAAGAAAACGAACAACACTGTCAACAAAAAAATTTCCAAAAATCAACGGTAATATGTTTCGGTTTTATAATTGTGCAACGCAGTGTACTATTAACTTGTTTGACTTGTGGTTAGACAACTTGGAATTGTTTTTGCTTTTTTTTTAACAATGTTAACATATTCGTTATTTATGTGTTAAAATCAGAGGTCGAAAATATCATCTCCACTTTGAAAGTGTCCCAAAATAACCGTCACTATTTAAGAGAAAAAAATAACCCACAAAACAGAACAGGTGGTTTATTTTTTTAGGATCTGTGCTCCGCTCAGTGGGAAAGGGTTCTTCTTCTTCTTTTTTGGCGCTGTAACCGCCTAAGCGATTTTGGACGAGTTCAGCAAAGCACGCCAGTCGTTTCTCCTCTCTGCCAACTGACGCCAATTGGAAACGCCAAGTGAAGCCAAGTCCTTCTCCACCTGATCTTTCCATCGCAGTGGAGGCCTCCCTCTTCCTCTGCTACCACCAGCGGGTTCCGAGTTGAATACTTTCAGAGCTGGAGCGTCGGTGTCCATTCGAACGACATGACCAAGCCAGCGGAGCCGCTGTGTTTTAATTCGCTGCACTATGTCCATATCGTTGTAAAGCTCATACAGCTCATCGTTCCATCGTCTGCGGTACTCGCCGTCGCCAACGCGTAAAGGACCGTAAATCTTCCGCAAAATCTTTCTCTCAAACACCCCAAGAGCCGCCTCATCGGATGTTGTCATTGTCCATGCTTCTGCGCCATATACCAGCACGGGCATGATGAGTGACTTATAGAGCGTGGTTTTCGTACGTCGAGAGAGGACTTTACTCCTGAATTGCCTACTCAGTCCAAAGTAGCACTTGTTGGCAAGAGTGATTCTACATAGCGGCGTATAGGCAACTCCTTTTAGTGCTGTCAAAAGCGGCTTTAAAGTCGACAAATAGGTGGTGAGTGTCGATCCTTTTCTTGCGGGTGTTTTCCAAGTTTTGGCGTATTGTGAATACCTGGTCTATGGTGGATTTTCCAGGTCTAAAGCCACACTGATAAGGCCCAATCAGTTCATTGACGGTGGGCTTCAGTCTTTCACACAATACGCTCGATAAGACCTTGTAACCTATGCTTAGAAGGCTGATCCCGCGGTAGTTGGCGCGAATGGCGGGGTCACCTTTCTTGTGGATTGGGCAGAGCACACTTAAATTCCAGTCGTCGGGCATGCGTTCATCTGACCATATTCTGCACAAGAGTTGATGCATGCACCTTATCAACTCCTCGCCGCCGTACTTGAATAGCTCAGCTGGCAGGCTGTCAGCTCCAGCGGCTTTGTTGTTTTTCAGCCGCGTTATTGCTATACGTACCTCGTCATAGTCAGGATCGACTCCGTCATCATCGACTGCGGGCTCGGGTTCTTCTTCTCCACAACTTTCCGTGCTGCTACCATTTAGTAGGGCAGAAAAGTGTTCCCTCCATAATTTAAGTACGCTCTGGACATCAGTTAGTAGGTCGCCATTATTGTTCTTACAGGAGTGCGCCCCGGTCTTAAACCTTCCGTAAGTCGCCTAACTCTCTGGTAAAATTTTCGGGCATTCCTCCTGTCGGCCAGCATTTCAAGCTCTTCGCACTCACGTATTTCTGCCTCTCTCTTCTTGTTGCGGAAAATACGTCTCGCTTTCCTCTTCAGATCCCTATAGCGGTCCCACATAGCGCGCGTTACGCCCGATCGCAGCGTGGTCCTGTAGGCGGCATCTTTTTTCTCTGCAGCTTCCTGACACTCCTCATCGTACCAGTTGTTCTTTCGGGCTCGCTGAAATCCGACTACTTCTTCGGCGGCGGTACTTAATGAGCGGTAAATGTGGTTCCACTGCTCGCATATGTCGGTTTGTTGAAGAGTGCTCTCTGAGAGCAGGTGTGAGAGTCGAGTAGCGAAATCGCTGGCTGTCTGTTGTGATTGCAGCTTTTCGACGTTAAGCTTTCCTTGTGAGTGTGCGTACGTCTAAAACACGGGAAGCGTGCCTTCCGTCTATCACAACATGATCGATTTGGTTTCTCGTTTTTCGATCCGGAGACAGCCAGGTAGCTTGATGGATCTTTTTATGCTTGAACCTAGTACTGCATACTACCATGTTTCGGGCCCCGGCGAAGTCGATCAGCCTCAATCCGTTGTCGGACGTTTCGTCGTGGAGGCTGAATTTTCCGACGATGGTTCCAAAAATCCCTTCTTTCCCCACCCTGGCATTGAAGTCGCCAAGCACGATTTTGATATCATGACGGGGGCAGCGCTCGTACGTGCGGTCCAAGCGCTCATAGAAGAGATCCTTGGATGCCTCATCCTTCTCTTCCGTCGGGGCATGGGCGCAGATGAGTGAGATGTTGAAGAATCTCGCTTTGATGCGGATTGTGGCTAGACGCTCGTCCACCGGGGTGAACGACAGTACTCGGCGACGGAGTCTCTCTCCCACCACAAATCCAACTCCGAATTTGCGCTCCTTTACATGGCAGCTGTAGTAGACGTCGCAAGGTCCCAGACATTGCCCCGTCCAACGCATTTCTTGGATGGCGGTGATGTCAGCTTTTGTCCTTACGAGGACATCAACCAGCCGGGCAGAGGCACCTTCCCCATTAAGGGTCCGGACATTCCAGGTGCATGCCCTCAAATCGTAGTCCTTTAAACGTTTGCCGTGGTCGTCATCATAAGGGGGGGTCTCATCCGAGGCTTTGCCTTTCTTCTTCACTGGAAGTGGTTTTTACGTGGCGGGTCCCAAGCCCAGCGCACAACCCATTGCTGGGATGGGGGTGGTTTCGCAACCAAATACACGTTTATATAGCGAGCCGCTTGCTCCAAGCAGACACCCGCTTGCAGCTGCACCTACTGGTGAACAGACGCTGCAGACTTCAGTGAGCCCTTAATCCGAATAAGTCAGAGTGGCCCCACCGAAGCTCCCTCTCTTTCTGCCGTGACCCAAGGCTCCACTCGGATTGGTTACCGCATCTCGCACATGGGTCTCCCACGTTACCCAGAGTGCGCGAACGAGGACGCAAGAGTCGGGATTGAGTATAGCCATGCAACTGTAACTGCATACCCAGCGCAATGACTATACCCCATTGCACTCCAAGGGAAAGGGTTATTTGCATATAAAATACTCCAAGACCTTTACAGTACAACGTATCGTTCGTTAAAAACAAAAATCAGAGGTAAAAAAAAAATTTCATGTGTTATTCTTATGGGAAATCGAAAAGTGCGATGCGACATTCTTAATATTAATATTAAGGGCTCATATTTTCTGGGACTTTTTTGGCGTCCAAACGAAACTTTTGAGCATGGTTGCGAGGAAAAAAAAAAATGTCTGTGCTGCAAATCGTACGATTTGAAATCAGTGCGATTTGCAAACTATTTTTGAATATTTTTAAATAAAGTAATAAATATTTTAAATGGAAACGGCCAGAAACACATCATTTCAACGAAAAGACCGAACTAGTGAACTAGTTCTTTATTTCGTTTAGTTCAAGAACTATCGAAGACTAGTACCGCTAGCCTCTCAGATCGCATTTGCTTTTCGGATCGCATTACTTTTCGTATCGCATTACAGAGTAACCCTACCAGACAATAACTTGTGTTTCTATTCTCAAACATTTCGGAAACCTCACGGCTGCCTAGAGATAAGCAGAAGCCACTCTGCTGTTTAAAAATATAGTGGCTTATGCATATAATAAGTTAATAGGCCCAGCAAAATAAGTATGTATGCGTGTACTTATTTTCAAATATGTATCACCATAAAAAAGGTAGCCTCTTCAAACTACAATTAAATGAGGGCCTATTCTGGTGGACCCTCCGGATGAGTTACAATAATGCAGAGGAGGTACTCACCTATAGCTACCATTGGCCATAGTGCCTACCCATAATTTTTGATCAAATAAATTCTTTTTTTTTGTTTTTATGCATACATGCAAATATACTGGTCTTTCCTCTTACTGAGTTATTCAAATGGCTTGTCAGATAAAAAATCATTGTTTTTTTCAATTGTCTTGTATAGTTAATACATTCTTCCAGAAAATTAGAGATATTTTAAATTTATGTGCACATATGTATATTCTTACATGTGTTCAAAGTCTGCTGCTTCAATATCTATGCCCGCGTAGTCAGATTCCTCACATAGTTCCTGCGCCAGTACTAAGAAAAATATTTGCGTAGGAGAAAAATTTAAGCCGGGCAAACGGGCCATTCCTTTCGTTGGTCCAGAGACTGCTAGCATAGAATGATATGCTATCTGCATACCCCCAGAGTGAATAAGTATGTCCATTTGACTGTGATTGGAGAAAACTTTTACAGATTCAGGAACACAACGCATTGAGTTTTCTTCGAAACTTTTCGTAATAGATCTTAGAATTTCCTTGGCAATTTGCACGCCAACTGACGCATATTGCAGATACGACGGTAGTTTATCGTCAAAATTAGGCACCAGTATTACAGATAAGGGAACCACTAAAACGAAAGTTAGTTGTAAAATAATTATTTTGTATCGACATAGTAGTATATTCAAATTAATAGATACATATTGTTACCTTAAATCGCAAAGGCCCTAACCAACACTTTTTTCGAAACGGCTTTTTTCACAGATTTTGCTAGGATATATTAAAATACCCCTTAACTAAAAATTTGAAACTGTTAGTATAAACAACAACGGAGTTATGCCACGTATGCATGATTTTCTTTTTATAATAGGGGTATTCTGCAAATCTTGCAAAGCCGTTGCACGTAGCACGGATTGCATAACTTGCAAACACACAACAACAAAATTGGAAACAACATTTCCTATCGCTGCAAAATATACAACGTCGAAACCCATTTATATTTTTTGCAAAAAAGCATGCCAAAATAAATGCGACCCTGTGCTAGTTCTTTTGTTGTTGAACTTGCTACATATTTCTCTCATTCCTCTCATCTCACTCTGTATTTGATACAGAATTTCGCTGCTTGCTACCTACGCATGCTATCACTTTGCAATGGGGTGTTCTCGTACTCTGCCAAATTTGGAATAGTAAAATAGAAAATTTGCTGGTTAGGGCCATTGTAAATTAAGGTAAAGATTTCAAAAATGAGATTGTTTCATTTAAAAAATTTAATAACCACTTTTGAGATGCGTTAAAAATCACAAAGAGAATGTGAATGCAACATAGACATTCCCAATCATCTTGATTGTTTGTCAATTTTGGATGAATGAAATCACTTTTGATCATTCACTACTACAGTCAAAAATATTCCCCCGGGCTCGGAATTCTAAACGGGGCCCCGTGCTCAGACCCCAAATTATATTTCATAAGATGTTGATGAATCGCAAATCACAAAACAAGTGAAATATTATTTAATTTCGTGCAATTTATAAGTTCAGTTTAACTCTTTGAAATCATCCACTTTTTTAAGCATTCCTTTCTAGGGGCACAAAACTGTGAGAAAGGATATGAATTTTTGAAAAAATAATAGAGTTGGCATGCCTGATGAGCAGACAGCGTTCAAAAGATGTGCAGGCAGTTATTTGCGAGCTCTGACAAATATACATCAGGCATGCCTTGAAAATTTATTAATGGATCTACAACTTTTACGAAGCCAGTAGAGTGTAATCATGATACAAAAAAGAAGGTAGTTCCATTGTCACTTTTTCGTCGCCATATTAACAACCTGACAATTAAGTAGATTGTGCCATTTCGTGCTACCATACCCAATATCTAAAATCCTTCAATATTTGTTATTATTTTTATATTTATTTCATATATGTAATACTCCTATATTGGCAGTAAGAGCTAGTACCGTCCGAAAACACTACAGTACAAATATATCAATAAACACGTACCAAGGCACATTAAACAGGTAGTATCAGTAGAGCAAAAACAACATTTGCGTGTATTTTGTTGTTGCTTCTGGTATCGAAAGTGTCAACAACTGTTCTGAATTTTTTCTTCTAAATCAAAGCGTGCCATGTGAAATACAAAAAATTATAAAAAATAAAAAATTGAAATTGGAAAAAATAAAAATTGATGCAACTTTCTTTCCTAGTAAATTTGTTTGCTTCTCGAAGCATTGATCCATCCTTTGCAAGGCCCAGTAATCAGCGGTCGTGCTGCCGAGTTGGGCGAACGTTCCAAAAGCTGCTATTAAATCGCTTGTTTTGTATGGAAAAAGGTTTCACAAGCAAATGAATTTTAACAACTTATAATTTTCGTGAGAAAAAATTAAAAATATTTGACATTTTCGAGACCAAATAATTTGAAAATAAATCAAATCAGCTGCTCTACTGATACTACCTGTTCAATGTACGTACGAAAGAAAAGCAACACATACGTTTATAAATAAACATGTACACAACACATATCCAAAAACGGCACTCAAGTACACAATACATTGACAAAAACGGTACTAGACTGTCTCGCTTTGATTTCGGAATGCTTACACATTGAGAAGTTAGCTCACTGCCAATATAGAAGTATTACATATATGATTTATTTACTAACATTTTGTTCTTAGAATCGAAATTTCAACAAGCAAAAGGTATTTTACTTGTACAATAATATTGGGTTATTGGGCCGTATGCATAAAAACTTGATTTTTCTTAAAATATATCTTTCACTTAAATTTATTTGAACAAATTGAGTACAAGGTCTGAAATTTTAAGAAAAAGCATTTGCTTAGGTTTTATGCATACATTCCATTGTGTCCAAACGCTTAACCCAAAGCAAAAAATTTTAGCACACACGTGTGGTCAAACAATTAAACGTTAGTTTAAAATAAAGATTTCAAACTTTCAGATATTAAATTATGAATAAATTCGGTTTGAAATATGGACCTTTTTGTAAAAAATACTGTGGTCAGCGTAGCAGGAGTTGGACTTACATTTTCTCTGTCAAAATGCTGGTTTTACTCAATTTTGCAATGAATCCCCTCCGTCTCCGCTCCCCACCAAACATTTCCCCTTTTGTTTTTGAAAGATAAGAGGTCTAATGCTCAATAATATGATAATTGTGTTTCTAGTTTTCATACTAACAATAAATCATCAATGTTGTTTCACACCCCCTCCAATATTGAACAGTAAAATATATTTATTTTTACGCAAAGAAACGACGATATTGTCGAAATATACTACAATTGGATAATACTCACTTCTCTGAAAGTCATGTGGCCAATGGGCCCCAGTTACTTGAAATACATGGACGAAGACAATATGGAAATGTGAATGTGAAATATTCAGGTAACATAATGACACTAAAAATAATTTTAAATTATATTCTCTAAAATTTTATTAATGTAAAAACAAAGATTTTGGCAAATATTTATCGAATTTAGTGTTAAATTTAAACGTTTTTAAGATAGGATATTAATTACTTTTAAAGGTAAATGTTAATACAACTATTTTATTTATACTCCCAAATTTAGGATATAAAATCCCCTCCACCAAAAAACTTAAATTGGGTAACGCCGCTTCGATTTTTTTTACAATTGAGCAATTGTAAAAAATCTCCTTTTTAATCAAAAATTTTTTTATTGAAACTACCTTCTTTTTTGTATCATGGGGTGTAATCATTAAAGAAAGTCGAACTGTCGGCGAAGGTTTGACAGATACTTCGTCAACATTACCAATAAGTCGAAAAAAAAACGAAGTAGTGAAGAACCTGAGACATTAGACGAAAATTTAATAATTGAAACTCGGTTTACTGCGATCTGGGACATTAACAACACTTTTCCATTTCTGTGGCTGTTTCCTAAAATGGAAAAAGAAGACGTCCAGATTGCAACACTTTCCTTTGCAAAAAAATATCCTGCTGATGTATCGGAAGAGATTTCAAATGAAATGATGCGCTTGAAACCCGTTTATAGGGCGAATTTTGCTGAAAATTCTCCATTCGACCTCTTAAATGCCATCACAGCTAAATATTTAGACACACTGTTCCCAAACACTTGTATCGCTTTGCGAATGTTCTGCACATTGCTAGTCTCAGTTGCCAGCGCCAAGCGATCGTTCAGCTTTATATCAAGGATAAAAAACTATCATCGTTCTTATTCCACCCAGAGTC
>NW_023463329.1:12204-14461 GCF_013731165.1 Rhagoletis pomonella | reverse complement strand
TTAGCTTTTTGCCTAGGTTAGCACATAGGATGCTTTTTTTCCGGGAAGTGGACCAGGGACCGATCTATGCGAAAAAATCATATTTATCGTCCGAATTTGCTTAAAAGTTGGTGCGTAGGTAGGTTTTTGCCCAGATTGGCATATAGGATATTTTTTCCGGGAAGTGGACCAGGGACCGATCTATTCGAAAAAATCGTAGTTATGGTCCGATTTGCTTAAAATTTGGTACGTAGTTAGCTTTTTGCCTAGATTAGCACATAGGATGCTTTTTTCCGGGAAGTGGACCAGGGACCGGTCTATTCGAAAAAATCTTATTTATGGTCCGATTTGCTCAAACTTTGGTACGTAGGTAGTTTTTTGCCTATGTTAGCATATAGGATCCTTTTATCCGGGAAATGGACCAGGGACTGATCTATTCGAATAAATCGTATTTATGGTCCGATTTGCTTAAAATTTGGTACGTAGGTATCTTTTTACCTATGTTAGCATATAGGATCCTTTTTTTCGGGAAGTGGACCAGGGACTGATCTATTCGAAAAAATCGTATTTATGGTCCGATTTGCTTAAAATTTGGTACCTAGGTAGCTTTTTGCCTAGATTAGCACATAGGATGATTCTTTCCGGGAAGTGGTCCAGGGACCGATCTATTCGAAATAATCGTATTTATCGTCCGATTTGCTTAAAACTTGGTGCGTAGGTAGCTTTTTGCCTAGATTAGCATATAAGATTATTTTTTTCCGGGTAGTTTCACTTCTTCTTCTTATCCGCCATGTTAGCTATCTGACAGAAAACGTGTTTCGTATTTTTTGTTGTACCAACTTTTTCAAAAAAAAGTTCAGCTTTTGACGTTGGAAAAATAAAACAAAGGAAAGCCAAACATATAAGTAGAGAATTTGTCTAATATTTTTAAATCATTTTCTTCATAACTGCTGCTTCCGTGGATATTGCAACACACGGAATAGATGTAATAATGCAGCTATAGGAGCCACCTCATACCACAGAATTTATCGGCCGCCTATTTAAATAGTATGGCTCGCTTGAAATATGTACATGAAGATGTATAGAGGTGCGCACACTACACCAACTTAATCCCTCCGACCAATTAGTTGTGGTGCAATGGAAAGACTAGCAAGCTCAACTAAATCGGCGGCCAATAAAGTCCGTGGTGTGCGATGGGTCTAAAACATTTTAAACAAGAAATATTGCAGTCACATTTTCGTTTTTAGGATTTTTATTCATGTGATTAGCAGTGGCAAGAATGTATGTATTAAATACGTAGATCTATATATATAAAAATGGTGTGAAAAATGTATAATTAATCAATTGAGAACGGTTGGACCGATTTGGCTTGAATTTTTTTTTTAGTTGTTCGTAATTGTCAGGAGAAGGTTTTTACGAAAGAAAATTGTGGGAAACCCCTCCGGGAAAGTCGGAAAATTGGAAAAATCGAAATTTATTTTTTTTGTATGGAATTTTGTGTGCAATTCCTTCGAATGGCATTCGAAAAAATAGAAAATTCTAAGTGGAAAACTCGGAAAAATCCAGAAAAACGCAAAAAATTTGAATTTTTTTCGGCGAAAGCTTGGAAATTTTGGATAATTTACTCCTACGTTTCATAACTGATTCGAATGGGTGCTGCTTTTTTGGAAACGTGTTTAGAAGAAGGAGTGCACAAAGTTTTAATTTTTCCGATAGTTGTCGCAGGAGTCGAGCTATGTTAAAAAAAATGCAATTGGTTCGTTGGTAGCCTTTTGCCTAGTATAGCATATAGGATTAATTTTTTCCGTTAAGTGGATCAGAGACCGAACTATTCGAAACAGTCTTATTAATGGTCCGATTTGCTTGCAATTTAGTACGTAGGTAGCTTATTGGGTGGGTTAACATATATGATATTTTTTCTGATAGGTGGACCAGAACCGATCAATTCCAAAATATCTTCAATCGAATCGGCCTCTGTATAAAGTATTGTTAAATGGCTAATACCTGCATGTTTGCGGCGCCTTCAAACACCTTTCAAACTGTAAACCAATGACTCGATTCGATTGAAAATTTTTTGGAATTGACCGGTTCTGGTCCACCTATCAGAAAAAATATCATATATGTCGTCCTTGAATCTGTATAGTATAGTTGGTGGTAATTTACAAACTGGTCGAGTATCATTGATCCACATTCTGTTTAGTCACCATAAAGCAAGGACCGCAATGGTACTGATGGTTGATTTAACGGGAGTAATTTAACTTTGATCCCTGGTGCTTCC
>NW_023463329.1:0-12104 GCF_013731165.1 Rhagoletis pomonella | reverse complement strand
ATACTGACACTCTTCGGCATTTTTTCCCATACAAAAAAACTCTCACGTATTCGTTATACGGATAAAATGCGCAACATCATCAATAATATATCCAAAGTCTGCAGTAGGTGTCCAAAATTTCAAAAAATCGGTACAGCCGTTCGCGAGATCACCTCTTATAAAAAGAAGGAGCTTCTCTTTATATAATTAGTTTAGGTAACACAGGGCAACACCGATTTTGATGCGGCAAATGTTGAAGCTTGTTTTAATAGGTTTTGATTAAGAATACGTAATTATAATGTTTCCATCAGCTCCAGATTTTGAGAAAAATGTGGTGAAAGTGTAAAAAAATCGCGTTTTTTGAAATATTTGAGACGCTCTAGCAATGAAACAACAGGTCACAGAACCTTCCACTTAGGCTTAAATTAAGGCTTGGACTTCTGACTTCAATCCCTGAATATACCATTCCTGCACCTTGACCCTAAGGTTACCTATAGTCATTTATTTAACAGCTAACACTGATTGTTACATCATTTTTGACGATAAAAAGTAAATGAGTATAGGTGACCATTAGGGCAAGGTACTTTCAGGGATGGTAGTCTGTAGTTCTAGCTTTAATTTAAGCCTAGGTGGAAGGTTCTATCACCTTTTGCTTAATTGCGGTAGGAACTCAAACTTCCCGAAATTAGTTATTCCTGTTCAACAAATGACCATAAGGGCTGGTTACTCCAACTCAACTTAGTTGAGCCAATTTTCTCGACTCAGTCAATAATAGCTGTGTAAAACGTAGGCGGACTTAATTCCAAAAGTGGTTAAACTAAGTAAAGTTGAGTTGGAGAAACCAGCCCTAAGTGACCATCAAGCAAAGGTGCGGGAACTTGCTTTAATCAAAGCCTAAGTGGAAAGTTCCACCACCTTTGGTTTCTTTGCTAGAGCTACTCAAATATTGCAAAAAACTCGATTTTTTTGACAATTTGAACTCGTTTTTTCTTAAAATATGGAGCTGATGGTGACTTTTTGCTTACGGATTCGTAATCAGCACAAAAAAACTGTCAAAAATAGCGTTAACATTTGCTACATCAAATTTGTTTCCATTTTTGTTGGCCTCTGTATAAAGTATTGTTAAATAGCTAATACCTGCATGTTTGCGGCGCCTTCAAACACCTTTCAAACTGTAAACCAATGACTCGATTCGATTGAAAATTTTTTGGAATTGACCGGTTCTGGTCCACCTATCAGAAAAAATATCATATATGTTATCCCAGCCAATAAGCTACCTACGTGCTAAATTGCAAGCAAATCGGACCATTAATAAGACTGTTTCGAATAGTTCGGTCTCTGACCCACTTAACGAAAGAAATGAATCCTATATGCTAATCTAGGCAAAAGGCTACCAACGAACCAATTGCATTTTTTTAAGCATAGCTCGACCCCTGCGTCAACTATCGGAAAAATTAAAACTTTGTGCACTCCTTCTTCTAAACACGTTTCCAAAAAGCAGCACCCATTCGAATCAGTTATGAAACACAGCGGAAAATTGTTCACAATTGATTCAAGCTCCCAGCGAATTTCACAATTATCTGAAATTTTCCAAGCTTTCGTCGAAAAAAAATTCAAATTTTTTGCGTTCTTCCGGATTTTTCCGAGTTTTCCGCTTAGAATTGTCTATGTTTCCTTTCGAATGCCATTCCTAAGGAATTGCACACAAATTCCATACAAAAAAAATCAAATTTCGATTTTCCAATTTTCCGACTTTCCCGGAGGGGGCTACATAGGTACCAAATTTTAAGCAAATCGGGCCATAAATACGATTTTTTAGAATAGATCAGTCCCTGGTCCACTTCGCGAAAAAAAGGATCTTATATACTAACATAGGCAAAAAGCTACCTACGTACCAAATTTTAAGCAAATCGGACCATAACTACGATTTTTTCGAATAGTTCGGTCCCTGGTCCACTTCCCGGAAAAAAAGCATCCTATGTGCTAATCTAGGCAAAAAGCTACCTAGGTACCAAATTTTAAGCAAATCGGACCATAAATACGATTTTTTTGAATAGATGAGTCCCTGGTCCACTTCCCGGAAAAAAGGATTCTATATGCTAACATAGGCAAAAAGCTCCCTACGTACCAAATTTTAAGCAAATCGGACCATAAATACGATTTTTTCGAATAGATCGGTCCCTGGTCCACCGGAGGGTTTTTCCAAAATTTTCTTTCTTAAAAACCTTCTCCTGGCAATTACGAACAACTGAAAAAAAAATTAGCCAAATCGGTCCAACCGTTCTCATTTGATGAATTACTATACATTTTTCACACCATTGTTATATATATAGATTGTTATTTCTTTAACAGAACTCAAACAAATTCAAATTTCAAACTTTGTTCAATATTTAAAAAAATTCAACAAACTTTCATAAAAATTGTAGGTTAATGGAGCGCTGATTGCCTGAAAAGCTTGGTATCTTTGGATATATATACATATGTAAACACATACCAAGCCCTAACTGCCAAAATAACGTACGCGAAATTTTTTTCACAATTTTCTTTTTGAAATATATATAACCCTCACTAAGTAGAATTCGCCTTTCTGTGTTACCGAAGAAGGGGGCTGAGATTTGCGCAGAACTTCTTTCACTATCAATAAATTCTTAAAACTCAAAAGCAAATATACAAAATCCATAATATAAATGTGCTTTAGGAATATTTCTGCATCTAAAAGAAGATTTTTAAAATATGTCGCTTGCGTTATTTTGGCGTTTAGGGCTCGGTATGTATGTTTGTACAGTTCTGCACATAAAATAGGCTTGGTAATTTTTTGTTGAATTTGGTAACTTTTCTGGTGATTTTGGTAAAAATAACAAAAAAATTCTAGCAACACTGATCATAACCCTTACAAAGTAGAATTCTCCTTTCTGTGTTGCCCAAGAAGGGTGGCTGAACACCTTTTGCAGAGAACATCTTTCTGCGTAGGCGGCCTTCGGCCGCACTTAGGGATTATAACCCTCACGAAGTAGAATTCTCCTTTCTGTGTTGGCGAAGAAGGGGTGCTGAACACCTTTTGCAGAGAACACCTTTCTACGTAGGCGTCCTTTGCGGCCAAAGGGATTATATCCCACACTAAGTAGAATTCTCCTTTCTGTGTTGGCGAAGAAGGGGGGCTGAACACCTTTCTGCATAGGCGGCCTTCGGCCGCACTTAGGGATTATAGCCCACACTAAGTAGAGCTCTCCTTTCTGTGTTGGCGAAGAAGGGGGGCTGAACACCTTAACACCTTTTGCAGAGAACACCGTTCTGCATAGGGGGCCTTCGGCCGCACTTAAGGATTATAACCCTAACTAAGTAGAATTCTCCTTTCTGTGTTGCCGAAGAAGGGGGGCTGAACACCTTTTGCAGAGAACATCTTTCTGCGTAGGCGGCCTTCGGCCGCACTTAGGGATTATAACCCTCACTAAGTAGAATTCGCCTTTCTGTGTTACCGAAGAAGGGGGCTGAGATTTGCGCAGGACTTCTTTCACTATCACTAAATTCTTAAAACTCAAAAGCAAATATACAAAATCCATAATATAAATGTTGTTATCATTGATTATGCACTTTTCCAAAAAAGGTTTTTTTATGAGAAAATTATAATTTTTTTTTGGTTTTTTAATATTTTTGGCTTAAATATATAAACAAGAATACACGTTTTATATATCGACTTGAACATAAATTAACTGTCTTTATTTTGTCATAATTACCTTTTTAATCGGTTGCGTAGTTTAGAAAATATTAATATTTTAAAATATTACAATATTTTTTTTAACCTCTTATATCTTCTTTACATTTCAAGTGCGCTAAATAATAATTTATATAGTTGAAATAAGCGTAAAATGTACTATCAATATGCATTTTCAGTTTTTCTATAGCCGAACGGTTTGTTATCTTGATGTATGCCGAAATTAGCGCCACACGTTTAATGATGATGTTTGCCCCGCCATCCCCCCGCCAATACCCAATAAACATTTAGGTTTAAGCTCAACTTGAGGTTAAGTTGAGAACTAAGGTATTTCTCAAATCTCCAACGTTGTTTCTCAACAGTACCTCAAGTGGAGGATCATAGCGTTCTCAACAAAAAGGGCATTTTTCTTTGTATGGAAAAAGGACTGTTTCTCAAGTTGAGAAAATGCTAGTTCTCAACTTGAACTCTAATGTAATTCTCCAATTGGTCTCGAGCATATCATTGAAATACTGAAATTGAAAGAGTAAAATACCTTACATCTTTTTGATTGAACCGACATATATAGATGAATTTAAATATTAATTTTATTACTCCTTTAGTATTATGTAGTTAATCAATATCGTATTACAATAATTCACTTCACAGTATACAGTCCGACAGTAGTTTTGCCACTTGATTCACTTCGCGCTTTATTTTCTTTCAAGAATATTTGAGGATACTGTGAAGATTATTTACTTTTCGTTGTTAGTTTTCCCCTCTATATAGCTTTAGTTTTTCACTTTATAATTAAAAATTCGTATCTCTATGGTGTTGGATATCAACTTGAGAACTATGAATTTCTCTAAGGTTGGAGAAATATTTTTTTGGTGTTTATTGGGTAAGTACATTAATACATACATATCTACTTATATGCATATTTGCATTAATTATTGCAGGTATGATGCTGATATCTATTCACTGAAATATTCAATATCATACCTATCTTCCAGTGTAAAGATGTACATATGTTTGAATATGGGGCGTTCCATACCAAAACGGACAGGGTTCACACTTCGTGTGTTTGCTTTGTTTCAAATTTTTTGGGTTGATGCATAAACATAAATAATAACGAAATATGAAATTTGAGCTTGATTAATACATTTTTAAAAACTGTACAGCACAAAAACAAATCCATTTAATAGTTTTCCAAATATATCGAAAACGGGGAGGAAAAAATTTGAATAAAATCACACATACACAAATCAAAATTCTCTATGAAAATAAATATTTTTTAAATTTTTCACATAACATTGCTAAAATTGACAAAAAAAAATTTGTTTTTGAAGATATGCCATTTCAAAAACAACTGAAAAAAATGACAATGGGAGCTCTGAGTATTGCGCAATATTTAAGTATAGTATTATGCGGTGCACTCTACAATAATTTGAGCTATGAGTTTTTTTTACACCGAAGTTGAGTAAAATCAGTACATTACAAATTTAAAATTTTTTTTTAGAATTTATTTGAGTATGCAGTTTTGTAGCCCATTAAGTTTTAGTGCAAGTTTAAAGCTACTGCTAAATTGCATTGATTTTTAATGTTTTTTATGCTGACGGCTTTTTGCAATTTTTTCTTTTGGAAGAAAATGCGCAAAACCGTTTTCAAAAAAAATTAAAAAGAAATTAACGCCGGTTCTGCAATTGCTTATAACTTGCACTTTATTGTACTAAAATTTATTGGGCTACAAAACTGCATACTCGAAAAAATAAAAAAAAAATTATAAATATTTTAAAATTGTAATGTACTCATTTTACTCAACTTCGGTGTAAAAAAAATTCACAACTCAAATAGTTGTAGAGTGAACCCCATAATACTATACTCAAATATTGCGCAATACTCAGAGCTCTCATTGTGATTTTTTTGAAATTTTTTTTTAGATGGCATATTTTCAAAAACTAATTTTTTTTATGAAATATGTGTATGTGAAAAATTTTTCAAGAAACAAATTTTAAAAATATTTATTTTGGTAGTGAATAATATGTGTGATTTTTTTTCGTCGCCATGTTTTCGAGATATTTGAAAATTTAATAAATCGATTTGTTGTTGTTTTTGTGCTGTAAAGTTTTAAAAAATGCATTAATCAAGCCCAAATTTCATATTTATTTATTATTTATGTTTATGCATCAACCCTAAAAATTTGAAACAAATCAAACACATGAAGTGTGAACCCCGTCCGTTTTGGTATGGAACACCCCATATACATATGTATATATGTATGTATACAATTGCACAAGCACTTACATTTTAAGTTAACCACATAAAACCACATTCTCAAATGTTAACTCACTATATCACGGTCACTTTTAAAATTGATCTGGCGTACTTTAAATTCATCAATGCAAATGTACATATGTAAGTCTATACTATGCATAACAGTTTTGTGACTTCCCTTACATATACCCAGTAGGGAAGTCTTTAATAATTAAACATTTCTAG
The DNA here is from genome assembly GCF_013731165.1 of Rhagoletis pomonella. Taxonomy (NCBI): domain Eukaryota; kingdom Metazoa; phylum Arthropoda; class Insecta; order Diptera; family Tephritidae; genus Rhagoletis; species Rhagoletis pomonella. The sequence goes on along the minus strand of NW_023463329.1, from coordinate 5,935 downwards.
TAGTACAATTTTCCTATAAGCAGCACTGGCCCGGCTGCAAGAGGGGAGGGGGGGGGGGGGGGGTGTTTTTGGCGGTTTAAATCCCCCTGATGGAGGGAAATATACATGAAAATTTGTCATCATTTAGTTTGAGATGATAATGGTAAAAAATATTTTAAGATCTCAAATATTTAAGATCTCTTTCAGAGATAGTAGTCGATAGTTCTAGCTTTAACTTAAGCCAGGAGGGTTCTATGACCTTTTCGAGGGCTTATATTCAATATCCTCTATCTGTACTTTTCACAAGAATGAGATTCTGATATCAAAATCCACTTAAGACTTACCTGTCTTCGGCGATATTAATGCTGACCTTGTATAACGCTTGACACAAGAATTTACTATTAAATTGCAAAGCCAGAATTAACATCAGTGATTACAGGTAATACGTCGTTTCCACGCTTCGTAATTCGCTCTCCCATTCGTCATTAACCATCCAGTTACCCTTCGAATTACGTAATTCGCCATACAAAATTTTGAGAGCGGATTACCTCATTTGTAGGTAATTCAGATCGAACTACCATGCGAATGACGAGCGAATCGGTCCCAGATCGGTTCTTACATCACAATAGGGGTATTCTCGAAGTCTTGCACGATGCACGGATTGCATGAAATGCAAAAATACCATTCCAAATTTCGAAGAGTACGAGAGCACCACATTGCAAGTGGTGGCATGCATGGGTAGCAAGCAGCGAAATTATTTATCAAATACAATAACAAGAGACACCAAAACAAAGAACAAGTGAACGAGATGAGAGAAATATGTAGCAAATCCAACAACAAACCAACTAGCACAGGGTCGCATTTATCTTGATATGCTATTTTGCAAAATATATAAATGGGTTTCGACGTTGCATATTTTGCAGCGATAGGAAATGTTGTTTCCCATGTGTTTTGTTGATGTGTGTTTGCAAGTTATGCAATCCATGCAATCCGTGCTACGTGCAATGGCTTTGCAAGATTTGGAGAATACCCCCAATGTAGTTTTTGTGAAAATTGCAAATAGAGGGTATTGAATATAAGCCCTCGTTTTGTTTCTTTGCTAGAGCCTGTAAAATATTGCAAAAACGCGATTTTTTAACACTTTGGCCTCGTTTTTTTTCAAAATCTGGAGCTGATGGAAACTTTATACTTCGGATTCGTAATCAGAAAAAAAAATCTATCAAAATCAGCTTTAACATTTGCCGTGCCAATTTTTTTTCTATTTTTTTTGGGCTGTGTTATCCATTAAAAATGTGCAAATATTCAGATTTCCGTTTTTCTACGTACATTTTTCCTTATGTGGTCCATAATACCTTTCGCTCCCCTATTTAGTTTAGTTTTGCAAAATAATTCAATGAATCACTCATGCGCAGGCATGGGCATATTACGAGCACACAATGGGCTAGCCTTTCTCAATATTCATCGCAATCTGAATGTTAATGTTGACTCAGTATTAAAATCATTTTTATCTATACTTCGGTGAATTGCATGTGACTTTTCTTTGAGTTGTGCTAAATTATATTCACATTTAAATACAATATGCTGAATACCCTATGTAAATAAAACAATGATATTGTTGGTTGTTACGAATGACTGTACATACATAAAACCCCCCTATAGCAAAATCCTGCGGCCGGCCCTGAAGCAGCATCACGTTTAGCTCACTTTTGCAGCGTTATATTTTATTCCATGCAGCTCTATAAATTTATAGCTAAGAGAGGGGAAAATATACATAATAATGACAGATATGTACATATGGTTCGAATCGCGCTGATCCGAAATTCATGAAACCTTGTGGAAAATATAAGGAAGGCGAACTAATAATAGTTCGAAGGGTACTTTGGCAAAACCTCGTATCGCAGAACTCACTACTACTTCGTTCCTTGTAAAATTAATTCAAAATAGTCCTCAAAATACTACTACGGTTCATTATATATTGTTCTTAATTAACTAAAAAGTATTCAGTCGTTAATATTCGGTAAAAAAGTTATTAAAAATGATTTTCTATATTAATAGAGAGTATTTTGTTAGAGAGTGTTGTTTGACAGTGTTTTGAGATAGGAGGTTTTGCCAAAGTACTGTCGGTTTGTGAAGTAACCTTTTTTTTAGTTTTTGTAATAACTAATTTTAATCATGAATTCAGTAGCCCCCTACAGGGAATGTAGTTCATGTGTGATACGGTTTTTTGTTTTCATGGTGCAGGCAGCCAATACTGGTACGACCCACAATTGCATTGCCACTGGATGCGTTGGAAATAATATGTGAAGCAAATTACAACGTCTTGTCAGTCCTAATCCGACTTTGATCGTGCTACGTGAATCTGCTCTTTATTAGAACGCAATTAAATTAAAAACGTAGTCAAGTTATCGCGTTGTTTGTTAACAAGGATTCTTCAAAATGATGTGTCATTTCAGTTTTGGCAAATGTAAACATTTAGTTATGCTTTCATTATGGTTGGGATTTTTTAGATCAGCAGTTAAATAATTTTTCATTACACTTGTTTGCAATAAAATTCTACTGGCCTACTAAGTCCCAACATAATTACGGCAAATTCCACGAAACTACTTATTCAATGTGAAGATACTATCGGATGTACATAAATATAAGTTTTTGAGCTAATTTGGAATTTTCTTGCGGCATCAGTGTTACAGTTCAGTCCTAATGCCCTTGGAAATTTCAAATAATGACACAACGTAAAGCAAAACTTAAATAAGTAAATTGTTGCACATCAAAGAGTTTACCTTGAGGATTTCATTTTGCCATTGGCTTCCGCGCTTTTTTATGGAGGATTCTGCCTTTTGTACTTTTGAGTTATCAATCATCTCACCTTTAAAACAAACACGGGGCGTATAAACATTCATACCGACAAAATTTACACAAATTTTACTTGAATACAGCGTGCAAATAAAAAATGAAACAACTATGTTCCGAATTCCACAATCCGTTAATCTAGGGCCAGTGTACCCTATTCGCGATAACTCTTAAGCACCAAACCAATGTGCGAACCATAAAAATAAAATTATGTACACATCTATGTATATACTGAGTTGCGCACTAAGCATTTATGTATATCGAATTCTTAGACCTAAAAGAGTAAAAACAAATTTATGACGATTTTTTCGCATAAGTAAATTCATATGTAGGACTTATCCCAACATTAATGCAAATATTTTTTTCTTCATGATTAAACTCACTTACTAAAAAACTACTGTTCTACCCGTTTTTGACTTAATTGCGTTGAATCTTGACGATGGACAAGCAGTTATATTTCCGGATATTTTAATATAGGTATCAAACGAGAGAAGTTGAGGTAAATTTTATTTCGAAGATATTTTCGAAAAGGTGCAGAAACTCAAAATTAATTTAATTAACAAGTTTAATGTAATATTTTAATATGGGTGTCAAACGAGAGAGGTTTAATAAGCTTTACTTCTAAAATATTTTTTAAGGGATTTGCAACTTTCTCTAAAAGTTAAAATCAATACAATAATTAAGTTAACTGAAGTCTTTTATTATCGAAAATAGTTTAGGAAGGTCGTTTATCTTTATGTGTATTTTTATGCCACCTAGTGTTGCCAACCGTACTATAATGTATAGTATTGTTACGGTGACCATTCGTACCGATTTTGGCGGGACAGTACCGATATTGAGAAAATTGTTCAGATTTTTCATATTTGTACCGATTAAGTCCCGATTTTCATGGTTTTCTTTATTAATTTATTTTCCCTGTACTCTGGCCCAAAACGTGGCAGCACTTTCGTTATGACATACAATATAAGGGAGCCATAAACATAGCCAACATCCTTATTTTCTATGATCTTTTTGGACCACGTTAACCGATTTCTATAAGGAAAGGTAACACATCAGAGGTGGTCCTATTAGGGTTGCCAACATTTTCTAAGAAATTGATAGTACTTTTTCAAAATATTTTCAAAAAATCTGAAAAAATGTAGTACACTTCAAATATATATAGTTTTTTTTTGAGAAAAAGTAAAAAAGCTTTTTAGGTGTACATCTCTTTTCTTTCTTATGCATTTCCTATATAAAAAAATATATTTCTTTGAAAGTATCATATGCTTTATCGCTATCAATATTTAAATTTATATAAATCCAAAGTCCATTTTTTATTAGTGAGATATTCGCTTTATTTCTCTCATCTCACCATTTCGAAACCTTAATAGAAAATACTCTTTCTGTGAATGCCGAAGTTGCAGGAATAGAGAGCATAAGCGAAATAATTTTAAGTAAATTTGGCAAATCTTTCTAAGTATTTTTAAAAATGTTGCAACATTTCTCTCTTATAATAGACTGAAATATATTTATATTTATAATTGAAGAAATATAGTATTTTGCATACTATATTTTTTCCAACAGTATATAGTATGGAGACCCAAAAAATAGTACAATACTATATTTTATAGTACGGTTGGCAACCCTTGCTCCCATACTAGTTCATTGGATCATTCAGAAATTTACGGTACTTTTGAATTTTTATATGAGAATCAAACTCGGTTTTCTTTTTTGCTTAAAAATTACTTGTACAATTATTTGTTGTTTTTTTTTTATGAAACGATTCTAATTTGAATTTAGGGAAATTATAAAAAATAATACTAATAATTATGGATATGAAAAATCTAATTTTTAGGTACAGTGTCGAAAATTTTATGTTTATTTGGCGAATATTTAATGTTTATTACTTTTTTATGAAAGTACAGCTTGTTATCTAACAAAGAACATGTAAGTCAAAATTTCACCCTTTGTACAAAAATTAACAAAATTCGACAAGGTTTCGTCTAAATTGTGAGCTCATTCAGAGTATGCAGTTTTGTAGCCCATTCATTTAATCGTAAAAATTTTACGAGCTAAGACTTACCGTGGGTTTTTGTAATTTTTTTTTTGTCGCTCACTTTCTCTATAAAAAAAATGTTTGAACATACTTCGCGTGGAATAATATGCGAGAACAAAAAATTGCCAAAAATCAATGCTAAGTCCAAGCTCTTTCAAAATTGCACTTTAAAAAAAGTATAATGGGCTAGAAAATGCATACTCAAAAAAATTCTAGAAAATCTGATTAAAATCTTGAAATTTTGATCAACGTTTGTAAAAAATCGTCAAATTTTTATAAATGTTCTACAAAGTTTTAAATTTTGATTTACATGTCTTTTAGATAGCTTTTTAAATAAAGAAAAGGAGCCAAAACTTGCTTAAATTTTTTTTCGCTATTTACATTTTCGCCACTGTATATATTGTATGATTACATTTTTGCGATAATTTTTCAAGTAATTCTCTTTGGTTTGTTTTAAATAAAACTGTATTAAAAGATGTTATGCCTTTTTACTCTGAAAACAAAATTGTGGGTTAGGATACGATGCTTTAGAAATGTCTCGATTTTTGGCCAGAGAAATCTGGCCACCTTAAGTATTGTACTGTTTTTCCGGTCTGCGTACTATATACTGTTGGAAAAACTATAGTACGCAAAAATACTATATTTCTTCGATTATAAATATAAATGATTTCATTAATTTGCGCAAGAAAAAATGTGTAGTAAAATGGACGACTTTTATACTGAAATTACAATATTAAAAGAAATGTTCTTTAAAATAAGAGGTCATAGTGAGTTTATTAATAGAACCAGAGCTCAAAAATAGCAATTAATTACCAAATTCACTTAAAATTATTTCGTTTCTGCTCTCTATTCCTGCAACTACGGCATTCCCAGAAAGAGTTTTTTTTCTACTATTATTCACTATTAAAAAAAAAATTTGATTAACATTAATTTTAATATTGATTGCGGTAAAGCATATCGTCACTAGACACGAATAAGGGCACGCTAGTGTTTCGAAGAAGAAAAAAGACGCATACAAAAAATTTTACGAAAAAAGGCGCTTAAGAAAAACTTCGGCGAAGAAAGACGTGT
>NW_023463328.1:0-14465 GCF_013731165.1 Rhagoletis pomonella | reverse complement strand
CATCGCGAAGGACTACGCAAGAAAGCTGCCGCCAGAAGAATCCGCTTTAACTAACGATAGAACCTGGTACTTGCCTCACTTCGCCGCTAGCAATCCCAACAAGCCAGGCAAGTTGCGCATGGTGTTCGACGCGGCTGCTGAGGTGGACGGTGTGTCCCTCAATTCACAGCTCATGAAGGGTCCACATGAATATCAGCCCTTGCCTGCTATATTCTTCTACTTTCATGCAGGAGCAATAGGCGTGTGTGGTGACATCAAAGAGATGTTCCACCAGGTGCTGGTTCAACGTGAGGACAGACATGCGCAACGATTTCTTTGGCACAATGGTGATGCCATCAGACAACCGGAGGTGTATGAGATGCGCGTAATGACCTTTGGAGCAGCATGTTCGCCTTGCGCTGCCAACTATGTGAAGACGATCAACGCGTTAGAGTATCGCAACAAAGACAGTGGTGCTGCCCGAGCCGTGAACTCGATACTGGACTACCATTATGTCGATGACTATATCGATAGCTTCGACACAGAGGAAGAAGCAGCTGACATCACGAAACAAGTTCGAGCAATACACAAGATGGCCGGTTTCGATCTTTGCAATTTCGCATCAAACTCGTCAAGAGTGACAATAGCCCTTGGTGGTGATGGAGCTACCCGCCAAATAGCCAAGAAGGAAGGAGTACTGGTGGACAAAGAACTCGGTTTGTTTTGGCAGGCATCGACCGACACCTTTGGATTTAAACTGAAGTTCAGCTACGTAGACTCCAGCGTATTGAACGGAGTGCACCGTCCGACGAAGCGAGAACTCCTCAGCGTGGTCATGTCGATTTTCGACCCGCTGGGGTTTCTGAGCAATTTTATAGTGAGCGCTAAGATCCTCATGCGGGAAGTGTGGAAGCATGATATCCGGTGGGACGAACCATTGGCAAACAACGTAAACGCAGCATGGGAAGGATGGCGTAAGCAACTGCCAACGGTCGCCAAATATGTCGTTCCTCGGTACTATTTTCGAAACGGCCAACCTAAAGATCTGCAGCTCCATGTCTTCGTCGACGCTAGCGAGGATACCTTTGCTGCGGAGGCCTACTGGAGGTCAACCAATTCCGTCGGTGAGGTAGAAGGCGCATTTATCTCCGCAAAAACCAAATGCGCGCCGATGAAGTCATTGACGGTGCCTCGATTGGAGCTTCAGGCAGCCGTGCTGGGTACGCGTTTGATGAGCTGCGTCCGGGAGGAGCACTCCTTTGACATTGATGACTGCATCATTTGGAGTGACTCCAAAACAGTAATCCAGTGGCTTCGCAGTGAACATCGGCGCTATAAGCCATTTGTGCAGCATCGGATCGCCGAGATATTAGCCGCACCTACTATCGCAAATTAGAGATGGCTACCTCCCGAGGACAATATCGCCGATGAGGACACTCGAGCTAATAACTTTGTCGACTTCAGCTCATCTGCACGTTGGTCCTGCGGCCCACCATTTTTGTTACGAGAAGAGCAGGCTTGGCCGTCAGGAGGCTTCACATACAATCATCATGAGGAAGCTGTCGAGGAACTTCGCCCTAAATTCGCCCTTGCGATCGTAAGTTGTACATTTTTAGTTTATAACCGATTCTCTTCATTCAGCAAACTGGTGAAGACGACAGCATGGGTCCTGAGATTCATTGACATTTTCCGCCGCCGTAATCCACCAGACCGATGCTATGGGCTAACAGCCAAAGAAGTCGAGACTGCTAAGCTTTGTTTGTGCCGTCTTGTTCAGTGTAGTGAATACGCCGAGGAGTTTCAGCGGATCGAAAGCGGGCAGAACCTACCACGCACCAGTTCGCTTATTCAACCTTCTCCTTATATTGACGAAGATGGTGTTCTTCGTGTACGAGGACGCATAGATGCTGCCAGCTGGCTCCCAATATGCACGAGGCGTCCAATCATACTGCCCCCAAGGCATGACTTCACAAATCTGGTCGCCATGCACTACCACATCAAAATGCGTCATCAAAATCTAGAAGCCACTAATTGCGAGATACGTCGCTGTTACTGGGTACCACGCCTCAGAAGTTTGCTGCGCAGTTGTTATATAACTGCTTGTACTGGACTGGAAGTCACGGCGGGTCGGCATGGTTGTAGCCCGGCTTCAGCTCGTCAGCCCTTGTCGTGGTTCTTGCCGTTCCTTTCAGCCCACAGCCATAAACAAAAAAACAATTCATGCCGGATAGAGGAAATGGAAACGAGAGACAACACTGCGGGAAAAAGGGGAGCGGTAGAAAACCAGTCCTGTCAGGAGGGAGCCGTCCCACCCCAACTGTCTGTACAACAAACAGCCGTGAACCCCACTTTGGCTCCAAAACATAGAAGTGGAGTTCCCTAATCCTGACCTTAGTTCGTCAGTCTTTCAGTCCAGTTAAGTCCTTAGTTCGTCAGTTAGCCTAGGTCTAACATCCCCTTTTGCCTGCAAAGTCGCCACGAGGGCAACACGAACACCAAACGGCAGAAGACTCAGCACGCCATCTCGCCTAACTCTTGCTTCACCTATAAACAACGTTATCATTGTTCCTTCCTTTTTTTCTGAAATATACATACACAATTTTATTCACTAAGCATACTATTTACTACCACTAAATCTACTTAAATTCAGATTATTTTTGCCACTTAAATTCTATTAACGTAGCTATTTATTCTTACTACTACTATGTACACCTATTTACTCCATTTATTAATTTATTATTATTTTTTTGTTGACTACCCTAATACAGCCTAACTTCTATCTTGTAATTTGAATGGCCCGTAGTCATAGTTAAAATTAAGTCGACTTTAAAGTTAGTTCCAGCTTTTTGACATAATTTTCAATGGGATATCTGTCAAAAAAGCTGCAACTAACTTTAAAGTCGACTTTATTTTGACTATGACTCGGGCTAATATCTTTTCAAACGCGTAAGTAGATAAAAAAAAAAACAGCAGCCACCTAGCTAGCTGTTAGGCATACGTATGTATGTTAATATATGTACGTGTGATGTAATAAAGTATGTTGTATTAAAGGATTGCTACTCACCACACTAATCCACCGATGATGGTACCAACATGCGATGATAGCTGAAACGGTAAGAAAGGTAAAACAATAATCCTACATAACATCAATGGAAACAGAAGACCTGCACTTGATCATCCAGCAGATTAAGTGAGCTTCAGTTCTGTTCTCGCTGCGGTTGCCTTCGCGTAAAATTTGTGTACTAGTGCGCGTGTGAAAAAAAAAAACAAAATCTTACAAAAAAGTGCAAAATAATTAAAAAAGAATCAAAGGTAAGATTTACGAAAATTTTAGAGTTTGTACAACAGAAGGTCATAAAACCAGTTGACAAGCTATTATTATTATTATTATTTTTTTTATTTTTTTTTGAAATAAATGTACAAAAAAAAGCATGTGTGAGAAAAACGTACCTACGTACCAAAAAATGCAAAAAAACTTGGTTAAACTTAACTAACCAAAAAAAAAGGTGTGTTAAGTGTATAAAAAGTGTGTGGAAAAAAAACATATATGTCTAAAAAAAATTTTCTGCGAAATGTGTTAATTACGGAAAAGGTGGATTTTATCCATAGAATAAAAAAAATTAAAAAAAGGAAATATATATACATATATGCAAAAGCCTAAATTCTACTCTAACTATGGAGGCAAAAACAATTTCGAGGAGTGCAAGTTGGGGAACAAAATTTCCCTTATTGTCACGTGGGTTACTATGCGGATGACCCGACAAAAAGTGAAACCCCGTAGACGGGCCTAACCTACTTTATCCCGGTTGTTTAAGATTTAGACCTGATTAATTATAATGAAATTATAAAAAAAAGAATGGTTGGAATGTGGTGTTAAATTTTAGGTTAGTTTCGGTTGTATCAGTGCCAAGGGTGCACACTGTTCCGCTCGCACCACGGTTGCTGTTCCCAGTTGGTCGCGGCGAATTGTGTCCGCTACTCTGCTCTCTAAATCCCGCGAAGTTATGTAGTGTGGCGAGTGGTTGTCCACCTCGCGAGCGTATTCAGCCACTTAGCGATGTTTTTTTCTTTCTTTTGGTAGAAGTTTGTGTATCGCCAGGAGCGCCGCGCACCGCTGCTCACACTTGTTTGGCCAAAACGCCGCGGTCTTGTGTCCTATGTTGCAGACGTCGTTGGATGCTGCAGGTAATGCGTTGGAGGTAAGATTCCTCGTACTTATTGTTGCTGCCGTCTTTAAGCTGCCGTCGCTGGCCCTCGGGTTAGCACCCGCTGAGAATCTGCAGAATCACAAACATAAAGCCATTAATAAAGCATGCACATGTAAGGACAGCCTGTAGCAACTATTCCTTCTTTCTGGTCGGTGGAGACCTGTTACCACTGCTGGACCGCTCGTGGAGGTATATTTAGCGTTTCTTGTTATAAAGAAGGAAAACACAAACACTTTTGCTTATTTTTGCTTTTACTAAACTTTCGACTGTTTTTCACTTAACACTCGCACATGTGTTACCCACAGGACCGCGACTTTTCTTTGATCCTGTTTGTGGATTAACACCGGCATAAATAGGCATTGCTGATTGGGGCAAAAACCGTCGTGATCCTCTAGGTGTTGGATCGAGCCTATGGTTTCCCGTATTTTGGTCAAACGCACCTTAAAACTACCTCTACGTACAGGGGTAGATCCAACATGCTTTACAGTTTGTCTGTGTATTGCGGTTCTTAGTAACGCAGCATATTGATTGTTACTAAGGTATCGTGTCTTTTATTGTTTTGATTGATTCCCCTTATTGTTCCTCGTGCCCAATGTGTGGCCTCGACCCACGACCCATCGCCGGCTTAACCCAAATACGCTTTATCGTTAATCTAACACTGGGAAATAAGTACATAACAAAAAAAAAAAACTCATTGAGCAAACACTAAGGTGTATACTCGAAGTTGTACACCCGGATTTACACACTGAAAACATGAAGTTACCTAACGAAAATATCTTTTGCATGGTATATGCTTAATTTCTTTCCAGACGAGTCCCCTAATTCATACAATGAATTTCCCATTGTACGTAGGACTACGCACTGGATGTGTCTTGGTGCGAGCTTGGCATTATAATTATCAACACGTGAACTCTGCTTGAAATTGCGGCGATATACCATTTGTCCCACTGCAAAATTTACCTCTTTTGTTCTCAAGTTATACGTTTACTCTCCTGCCGAATGTGCTCGTGTAAGCTCTTCCGTTATTTTGTTTCTTATAATTTGTTGTTTGTCCACTCCCACGTCCACGGTACAGTCTGAGTCCTTGACAGAGCCTAACTTGCGCAGGAAATTGTACGCGGCACCGTGCTGTACCATCGGGATTCCGAAAACCGCGTAGTAAGGGGTTTTGCCTGTCGCGGCATGTACTGCGCTCCTAAGGGCGAAGGCGGCATCGCTTGTGTGTTGGTCCCAGTTCTTTTGGTTTTCCCCGATGTAGGACCCAATAATTTGAAGCACTGAGCGGTTAACCCTTTCAGCTGCGTTTGTTTGGGGAGAGTAGAACGCCGTTCGTATGTGCCTGACACCATATTTTTCTAGAAATGTGCGAAAGGCCTGTGCCCCAAACTGCTTGCCATTGTCCGAATGTATGAACTCAGGTACTCCAAAAACGTGGAACACATCGCGACCGAGAAATTGAATGACTTTAGCCGATGTTGCTTGCGTCATCGGTTTTAAAAATTCAAATTTGAAAAATGATTTAAACAGAAAAACATAAACACATTTCCTTCCTTCGTACGAGGATGTGGTCCCATAAAGTCGACGTATAGACGTTGGAAAGGGCGCTCGGTGATTCGTTGGTTGCCCATCGGCGGCTTTCGGAAAACGTTCTGAGATTTGCTACCTTTACATATTTCGCAACTTTTGTCGCTTTTTGTACATCAGCGATCATCCCTGGCCAATAATACTTTTCATGAATTCTGCCCAGTGTTTTGTGGATTCCCCCATGACCTGCTGAGGGTGAGCTGTGCGCAGCTTGCACTTAACCTATACGCAACCTCGACGGCACCCAAAGTTTCCAGGTATGGTCTTCTTGCAGTTCATCCCCCGGTTGAATAGCGTTCGTTTGTAAACGAATCCGTCTGATACACATAGGTCCGGTAGTCTGTCACCGTTCTTAGTTATAGTGTATTCCAATTCCACGTACTCGTCGGAGTTAAAGTACGGTGAGTCTAGCGATACGTCCAGAAGCCTCTCGGTTTGTTTTAGTTCTTCGATATTCATCCATGATAAGGTGTCTGGCACCACATTTTGGGTGCCCTTGCGGTGGTGGATATCGAAATGGAATGCTTGCAGCTTGAGATTCCATCGTTCTAGTCGCCCACTCAAATCTTTTTGCTGCATCAGCCACTTAAGACTGGCGTGATCTGTAATGATGGTGAAGGGTAACCCTTCAACGTAGGGACAGAAGCGCTTGACGCTCAATACAGCTGCATAGCATTCCAATTCTGTTACGCTATAATTCCTTTGGGCCTTGTTGAGTTTCGCGGACATATACGCTATCGGTCGTTCGTTACCGTCCTCGTCCAATTGAAACAGTACGCCCCCAACTCCTTCAGTCGATGCGTCACATTGTATGTAGAATCGTCTGTGGAAGTCCGGGTATACTAGTACAGGCGCTGATAAGAGGCTCTGTTTTAATAGTTCAAACGCTGTTATTGCCTCGTCTGTCATATTGAATTTCTTTATCTTGTCCTCGGTTAAGCAGTCGTGTAGTGGTGCTGCAATCGTCGCATAATTATGGATGAACTTCCGATACCATCTTGTCATGCCCAATAAAAGCCTGAGTTGCTTGGGGTTTTGGTTGGGGGAATTCCTTCATAGCTGCTACCTTGCTGGAATCTGTGCGAATACAGCCGTCACCCACTACGTATCCCAAGTAGCGTACCTCTCTGTAGCAGAATTTGCTCTTTTCCACGTTTATGGTTAGTTTGGCGTCGCGTATACACCGAGCGACATGCGATTCAAAATCTACGGAATATACTAAGAGGTCATCTAGGTATACAAATACACAATCATGAAGAGCAGCCGGTATGACTTTGTCCATTAGACGACACATGCGTTGCGCGGCGTTGCAGAGCCCAAATGGCATTACCGTTAATTGGTACAAGGGTCTACCCGGGACCGTAAATGCGGTCTTCTCCCTCGACTTTTCCTCAAGTGGTATCTGCCAGAATGCATCTTTTAAGTCGATGGCAGATATAAAACGCGTGTTTTGTAACCAACTAAGAATGCCATCAATGTGTGGCAGAGGGTAGGCGTCTTTAATGGTACGTTCATTTACGTTTCTAGCGTCTAGGCAAAGCCTATTTTTCGTGCCTTTGATAAATAGCGAGACAAGAGACCTCCAGCTGCTGTTACTCTCCTCAATGATCCCCATACCAAGCATCCTATCCAACTCCGCGTATACCAATTTTTGAATTGCTGGTGAGATCGGATAATGCCTCTGTTTCACGGGCACATTTTCATTGGCGACTTCGATTACGTGTTCTTCAACATCTGTACGGCATAACCCTAGCACTGAGAAAGAGGAAAGCAATGCCTTGGTCTTTTCCAGAATCTCATTTTGGTCTGAATTTAACGTATGCTGCACGGCTTCGAAGGAGATGTCCCCTTCGGCGGACACGAGCTTTGAGACGGTCTTGGCGCAACTACTTTTATTCGCGCCTCTAGTTACAACATCCATTTGGAAGGCATGCCAAAAATCTACCCCCAGATACACTTCTTGGGTCAACTCTGGCACTATTAAAAACTCCAGTTTTCTTATTTTACCATCCCATGTGATTGGGAGTGATATTAACACATCTACAGGGGTTTCCCCGCCGTTCGCTGTGCGAATGTTTTGGCCGGAGATACGCGTTATCCCACTTTCCCTACCTTCTAGAATTTTCATAGCGCCTTTTCCTAAGCAACTTGCGCATGCCCCCGAGTCCAACAACGCTAACACTTCATGCCCATTGATACTGATTTGTGCAAAAAAAACGATTGTCCCCTTTCACGGTAACTATGGTTGCTACTATCTTCTTTTGTATCTGTTTAAATTTCTATTTCGTTTTTTCTTAGTTAAAGCTTCCATAAAAATACGCCTTCTTGCTTCTTCATATTTAATTTTTCGCCTATGTAAACTTTCTTCGACACCTTTAAATTGACTATTTTTCGCTTCATCTTCTTTTTGATTATTTTCCCGTTTAAGGATTTTAATTTCTACTTTGGATCTCAATTTCGTATCTACACTTCCGGATTTCGATTCTGGACAGAGACCCCGGTCATCCTGTCCAAAGCCTTGTTTCCCGCCTCCGATTTGAAAACGCAGAACGAGGAATTCCCGCCGCAGGCAAAACATTTCATTAAATGGAAGGACGACTTACACTTGTTGTCTTTTGCTACTTCTGCCGGGTTTTTAATATAAAAATCCACCGGCATTCTGCCAGAAAAGCACAGCATGAGGTGGAAGGGAGATGCGCAAAAGGATTGGATGGGTGCACTGGAAACATTAGACGTATTACTCACAACAGGATTAGGATTAAAGGGTGGAGCTTTAGGTTTGATCACTTCGCGGTGTGGGACGCTATTGGGCATATGTTTTTGTCTTCAGTCCAAAGTAGTCGAATTCGTCGTCGTCCGCGTGGTCTTCTAAAACCTGCCAGTACCACTTTAGGGCCTGGCCAGTCACCAAGCAGTGAAAGTCTGTAAAGAGCTGTTCATAGGGGAGTTGATGTTGTATTCGCATCCTCTCTACACGGAACACGAAGCTTTCGACTGTCATGCCTTTTGTGGTACCATAAAATTTTAGATGCCACTTGTCCAAGTCTACCTTCTTTCTTTCTGTATGTCTGTCTTGTCTCTCCGTCCGCTGTCCTTCAATAATGTCGCGGTTTCTTCTGTCTTCATGACTATTGCGATTGCCTGGAGTGGAAGTAGATGCCGGTTGAGGGGGTGCCGTTGGAGCTTGCTTTGAGGCTTCTACGTCGCCTACATGATTGCTTAAATGTGATACGTCGGACCTCATCGTCCTAACTTCTCCAGCTGGTCCATGCGGTTGGGAGCTGGCTGTAGATTTCTGGCCATTGATCCAACATCTTCTTGTCTTGGCGCCCCACCAACTGCTCCTTCTTCCACTAACTCAGGCTCCGACATTTCGAGAACCCTATCCAGCTTCCTTGAATAGCTTAGCGAGCTGTCTGTAGTATTCGCTTGAATGTAGGACCTACCAAATACTCTGGCAGTACAGCGGTTCAGATAATCAGTGGGTACGAAGTCCACTGGCCGTTCGATTCCCGTATCTATCTGCGTGAACAAAGAACCTACCACCTGGTTCTCTAGTGCCCTTGCTAAACTACGCGTTACTAGTCTATTGTGCGTAAGGATACCTAGTCCAGCCCTTGGTAGCTCTGCTGTGTTTCTAGACGCCTCCATGCACCTTCCACGCACAGAATAAAAAAATTACCGAACCCGAGAAAAAAACAGGATATAAAAAAAGTAAATTCTATTGCGCCTAAATTTGTTTGCGTAGCATTAAATACAATTCAATTACTTTTTGGCTTCTCACCCTTATGTGCAGGTATATTTATAAAAAAAATGCATAAAAAATGTATATATATAAAATGATATTATTCAAAAATGTTATAAAAATATATATGATAACAATAATTCAAAAATAAAGCATATATGTATGTATAAATCAAATCGTAAATGTAAGTCGTATATAATATAACGAAAATCGAAAAGGAAATGAAAGGTGTAAAGGGAGAGAAAAAAGGTATATAAATAAATATCTTTATATGATTTATGTGGATTTTGGATGTGTATAGCCTATAAGAATTCTTCAATATCCAATAAAAGAATGCCAAAATTAAATGCTCCTTTTTTTGTGTTTACCTATGTATGTATGTATCTCAATAAATAATGTAATCGTTGGTGTTGTACGGTGTTGAACTCGTTTGGCGGATTATGTGAGCGTTGTTGACCTGTCATGTACGAATGTCGGTTGCTGCCCAAAGTCGAAGTCTCAAATACCCATCCACGTTTTGGATCGCCACTGCAACAGTCACACGTGAATCTAAATTGCCGGAGGCGAATCCAAAATTTGCTAACTAATTTAACCCACTCCCCAACATGGAAAACGTCCAAGCACCTCACATCAGTTAGATGCAGGATCCACATGATGGTAGCGTTGGCCAACTTCCATAACCAAAAATACATTGAAATTCAACTAAATAAAAATGTTGTACAGTTCCTCACGAAAAATCTCTTTTGTAGGATGTTGTGATCCGCTAAGGCACTTTCGGAGTGGAACCCGTACCGCCCCCATGTTTTCCAGATAGCGCATTTACCTTAGGTCTTGACCCAAGTAAAGCCGCTAGTGGAAACCTACTCTGTCCGGAAAAGAAGGAAATATCATGAAAATGTATAGTTAACTGTACAGCAAAGAACATTAAAAGAACTAAAGGTGTGAGAAAATAGACAAAAAAATAGACCTAGCCGTTGGGTGCCATTGTTATGTAACTGCTTGTACTGGACTGGAAGTCACGGCGGGTCGGTATGGTTGTAGCCCGGCTTTAGCTCGTCAGCCCTTGTCGTGGTTCTTGCCGTTCCTTTCAGCCCACAGCCATATACAAAAAAAAAACGATTCATGCCGGATAGAGGAAATGGAAACGAGAGACAACACTGCGGGAAAAAGGAAAGCTGTAGAAAACCAGTCCTGTCAGGAAGGAGCCGTCCCACCCCATCTGTCTGTACAACAAACTGCCTTGAACCCCACTTTGGCTCCAAAACATAGAAGCGGAGTTCCCTAATCCTGACCTTAGTTCGCCAGTCTTTCAGTCCAGTTAAGTCCTTAGTTCGTCAGTTAGCCTAGGTCTAACATCCCCTTTTGCCTGCCAAGTCGCCACGAGGGCAACACCAACACCAAACGGCAGAAAACTCAGCACGCCATCTCGCCTAACTCTTTCTTCACCTATAAACAATGATAACGTGCATTCCTTTTTTTCTGAAATATATATACACAATCTTTATTCACTAAGCATACTATTTACTACCACTAAATCTACTTAAATTCGGATCATTTTTGCCACTTAAATTCTATTAACTTAGCTATTTATTTTTACTACTACTATGTACACCTATTTACTCCATTTATTAATTTATTATTATTATTATATTTTTTTTGACTACCCTAATACAGCCTAACTTCTATCTTGTAATGTCAATATCTTTACAAACGCGCAAGTAGATAAAAAAACAGCAGCCACCTAGCTAGCTGTTAGGCATACGTATGTATGTTAATCAGCCCTATTCTGCATTTCGATTACGTTCCCGAATTCCGCTTCGCTGGAATCGAACTTAGGTATTCTGCGTTACGATCGAAACGAAAGAAGAAGAGGAAGAGAGAAAACATCTTTCGAAATCAGCTGTTTGCCTAGGAATGTGTGAAATCGAAACAAAACAAAGAAATATTTGCCACCAAACTATAGCAGCATATGAAGTTAAAGTTTGTAAATATTTAAAAATAACTAAATATACCTAGCATCACTGTAATTTAAAAATAAAATTTAAGTAGATACATAATTATAAGAATGAAATCCATAGCCGCGGCGTTAATGCTTGAAGAGAAGAACGAGTCCCAGATTGCTGATGCGGAAGTTGAAAGGCGGAGATTTAGGGACATGTTTGATCTTTTTCAGATGAGTGAAGAGTCATAAGGAATTCATCTTCAACTATATTACTCATAGCTTAAAGTCAGTGAAATTATAAACGTTACTTGAGCACTCCACAACATTTGCATTTACTACAGAGTGGAAGATTTGAACGCAAATGAATCCCATTTTGGAAGCCGTCAGGAGGAGGGGAAGAACAAAGCTTACCTTTCCCTAGCAAATCGAGTTCGAGAGAACATACGCACCTCTTTTTAAAAAGTTAGTAAAAACGAGTGCAATAATAAAGCATCTTTTTTATGTAACTTCACATTTTATGTATGTATGTATCTATGTGCATTAAAGTGGTCCAAAAATGTATGTAAAAAAAATAAGGTCGCATTTTTAAATCCGCCAGCCCCTAGGATTGTCTTTACAAAAAAAAATATACCCCTATTTTTTATTTTGAAAAAAAAAAAAAACAAATTACGGTGTGCTCAAAGCGCTCAAAGTTTTCAATGTATTTTATATGGGGAAAAAGCACCTTTTCGTAGAAATAGTGTAGAATTCTTGAAAATCATTATTTTTCGATCGGAAAAGTTTGCTTATCTTCAGGAGATTCCTGGTAATAATACCCAATTGTTCCTTTTCCAATTTTTTCATGGTAACTATATTTTATAGGTCCTAGAAAATGCAATGGGGGACCAATAAAAAATCCTTAATCATAAAAAATGGTTAAATAAACAATTGGATATTAATGTTTGAAGTCTCATGAAGAGAACAACGGTTTTACGATTGAAAAATATTGATTTTCAAGAGTTTTATACCATTTTTAAGAAAATTTGTTTTTTCCCCATATAAATTACATGGAAAACTTTGAGCGCTGTGAGCACTCCCTAAATATTTTTTGATTTCAAAATGAAAAAATAGGGGTATATTTATTTTCGGTTCAGAACAATCCTAGGAGGTGGCGGCATTAAAATTCCGACTTTATTATTTTGAACCACTCTATTGTGCAAACATCTATTAATTTTATATAAAGAGAATAAATTGTATTCAGTGCATTTCACAGTCTTATTTATAGATAATGTAAAAAAACGCCTGGACTTCCACTTTGAAAACGTCGCGCAATATCCCTTTTGGTTGCCATTATTTGAGCCAATTTTTCGTATTGCCCGTATTACCGCTCGCGAAAACACAGAAATCGAGAAAATTCATTTATGATGACTTTTACAATCATGCACAGTATATTTTACTTAAATTTTATTATTTAAACCCACGAATATAACAATTGAAACATTCTCCGTCAACAAATTTGCAACTTAGAAAAACGGAACTACGTTCGAAATGTAAAATAGGTAAATTTCGAAGATTGATCGAAAGGAATCGGAACGCAGAATACCAAAGTTGCCAAACGGAGAAAATTTCGATTCGAGTCGAAATGCAGAATAGGGCTGAATATATGTACGTGTGATGTAATAAAGTATGTTGTATTAAAGGATTGCTATTCACCACACTAATCCACCGATGATGGTACCAACATGCGATGATAGCTGAAAGGGTAAGAAAGGTAAAACAACAATCCTACATAACATCAATGGGAACAGAAGACCTACACTTGATCATCGAGCAGATTTAGGGCCGGTTGTTCAATGTCTGATTAGCACAAATCGGAGGTAGAAGCTCCGGTTAAGCACAACTACTGCTTTATCGATCACATGTTACATGCATGATGTCGAAATCGTCGATAGTGTAGTGGTAGTGATAACCAGACATTGAGTAACCGGCCCTAAGTGAGCTTCAGTTCTGTTCTTGCTGCGGTTGCCTTCGCGTAAAATTTGTGCACTAGTGCGCGTGTGAAAAAAGAACAAAATCTTACAAAAAAAAGTGCAAAATAACTAAAAAAGAATCAAAGCTAAGATTTACGAAAATTTTAGGGCCGTTTGCACCATGTCTAGTTAATTCTAACTCCCAGTTAAACATCTTTATCGACGTTATCGACACCCATCATATAACATGTGATCGATAAAGCAGTCGATGTGCTTAACTGAAGGATGTACCTCCAGTTAGCGTTAACTAGACATGGTGAAAACGGCCCTTAGAGATTGTACGACAGAAGGTCATAAAACAAGTTGACAAATATTTATTTTTTTTATTTTATTTTTTTTTTTTGAAATAAATGTACAAAAAAATGTGTTAATTACGGAAAAGGTGGATTATATCCATAGAATCAAAAAAAAGTAAAGAAATGGAAATATATATACATATATGTAAAAGCCTAAATTCTACTCTAACTATGGAGGCAAAAACAATTTCGAGGAGTGCAAGTTGAGGAACAAAATTTCCCGTATTGTCACGTGGGTTACTATGCGGATGACCCGACAAAGAGTGAAACCCCGTAGACGGGCCTAACCTACTTTATCCCGGTTGCTTAAGATTTAGATCTGATTAATTATAATGAAATTTATAAAAAACAAGTATAGTTGGAATGTGGTGTTAAATTTTAGGTTAGTTTCGGTTGTATCAGTGCCAAGGGTGCACACTGTTCCGCTCTCACCACGGTTTCTGTTCCCAGTTGGTCGTGGCGAATTGTGTCCGCTACTCTGCTCTCTAAATCTCGCGTAGTTATGTAGTGTGGCGAGTGGTTGTCCACCTCGCGAGCGTATTCAGCCACTTAGCGATGTTTTTTTCTTTCTTTAGGGTGAAGTTTGTGATGGTGAAATCTGTGTATCGCCAGGAGCGCCGCGCACCGCTGCTCACACTTGTTTGGCCGAAACGCCGCAGTCTTGTGTCCTATGTTGCAGACGTCGTGCTGCAGGGCACCTTC
>NW_023463327.1:0-14472 GCF_013731165.1 Rhagoletis pomonella | reverse complement strand
GTGACCATCTCAATAGGACGAAAAATACAATGAGAGATAGGTTTATTTGCGACACGCTCCATTCTGCTAAGATATTCTTAAAAACCAACAAGCAACTTTTGGTTCTCAATGCCGACAAAGGGAACGTTACTGTTATCATGGAAAAATCTGAATATGATATGAAGATGCAAAAGATTGTTAATGAAATCTCCACCTACCGGGTTTTAAAGCGCGACCCGACGAATAAACTACAAGACAAAAATAACGAAATTGTAGAACGAATGTACAAAAATAAAATTATTGATATACGGGAAAAGCACTTACTTTCTAGCAAAACCGCGAACCCCCCAAGAATTTACGGATTACCCAAAATCCATAAAGAAGGAATCCCTTTGAGACCTATATGTTCGTCCATTAACTCACCGTGTTATAATTTATGTAAATATGTTGTCCGTATACTTAAAAATCTAACAAAATCCTCAAAATATAATGTAAAGGACGCCATGGAATTCAGAGAAAAGGTTGGAAGTACGTATATTTATGACGATGAAAGTTTAGTGTCATTTGATGTTGTTTCCGAGTATACCCGTAGATTTTGCCATAGAGATCATAGACTCAAAATGGAGTTCTATACAGGAGCACACACCGTTAACTAAGGATCTATTTTTAACCATACTCAAATTTTGTATAAAAGAAAATCGCTATTTTAAGTATAATGACAAGATTTATGAGCAAAGATCGGGAATGCCTATGGGTTCACCAGCATCACCCGTGATAGCAGACATAGTTATGAAGGAACTATTGACGAATTTCGAGAAAGACTCTGACAATAAACAACGATTATTAACTAAATATGTAGATGACGTATTTGCAATTATCAAAACAGAAACTATGGACAAGATGCTTAACACTCTAAACAACTATAATAATTAATAAAATTTACAATCGAAATAGAAAAAGATGGACAATTGCCTTATCTGGACACCCTAATAATTAGAAAGATCAATAGAATAACATTCGACTGGTATAAAAGACCGACAGCATCAGGGAGGCTCATAAATTTCAACTCCAAACATGAGAAGAAAGCAATTCTAAATACGGCTAGCAATTTTATAAGAAGAGTTCTCTCCATAAGTGACCAAATTTATCACACGAAGAATATTACCATAATTAAAGAAATCGTAGGACGAAACGAATTTCCTCGGGGTATGATTAATAAGCTCATACGTAACTACTACGTAAGAAACAATAAGGGGGAAAAAAATAAAGAGTTAAATAATAAAGTTTATAAATCGGCGACCTATATTCCGGGATTATCGGAGAGGATTAAACATTCCAAAATGTATGACAAGGAGAACTTTCAAATGGCATTCACTTATGACAACACATTATTTATTTATTTATTTATTTTCAATCTACAGTACAAAGTACCTTACAGACTAAAGAAACAATAATAATTATATTTAATACATACTTATCAAATAATAGAATTTAAAATCAACACAAAGTTAGATCTTGATAAGGAAAAATCAATTAATTTAAAAGAAGATAAGTCATTAAATTCTTTTAAGGCACGCGTAATAGGTGCATTACTTTCAAAATTAGTTCTGCAACTAGCAACGTAAAAAGGAAGAAGGCTTCGCAGATTTCTTTGCGGAACGTTAAAATTTATTCGCTCTAGAAGAGTTGGACAATCGACATTGCCATTAACTATACTGAAAATAAACGAGAGAGCTAGAATGGACCTTCTTTTCTCTAGAGAGCATAGATCAATAAGCAATAGCCGAGATTGGTACGGTGGCATTGGATCCTCGAACCGTAAAGAACGCAATGCATGCTTTAGAAATATCTTTTGAACCCGTTCGATCCTATTTATCGATTGTTGATCATAGGGTCTCCAGATAATTACTGCATATTCTAAATTGGAGCGTACAAGAGAAGTAAAAAGAAGCTTAAAAGTGTATGGATCAGAAAAATCAGTGGAACTACGTCGAATAAATCCCAATACCGAATAAGCCTTTGAAAGAATGAAATTTATGTGATTATTAAATGAAAACTTTGACTCGAAAACCACTCCAAGCCGCGACTTTTCACACCACAAATGAAGACTGTTCAAATCACTTTGAAGCTTACTTGAGTCTTCCATATTGTTAACCATCGTAAAAATTTTCAAATCATCAGCAA
Organism: Rhagoletis pomonella; assembly: GCF_013731165.1. Lineage (NCBI taxonomy): Eukaryota > Metazoa > Arthropoda > Insecta > Diptera > Tephritidae > Rhagoletis > Rhagoletis pomonella. Next base: position 12,309 of record NW_023463327.1, on the reverse strand, counting down.
AAAGCAAAAAGAAGATAATTTGAAAAGGTAAAACAAATTCCAATGTCATTTATAAAAAGAACAAAAAGTAGAGGGCCTAAAATGCTACCTTGAGGAACCCCAGAAGGGGCAACAAAAAAGTCCGAAGTTGAGGAATCAATTGAGACAGCACAACGACGATTGGATAGATATGACGTTATCCATTGCAAAACGGATGAATGGAAGCCAAGGCAAGCTAACTCACTGATCAGAATCCTGTGGGAGACTCTGTCAAATGCCTTAGAGAAGTCAGTATATATGCAATCCACTTGCGAGCCAATCGAAAACGCTGAGGTGCAAAAATCGCTAAATACCATTAAGTTGGAGACTGTCGAGCGCCCAGAAATAAATCCATGTTGGTATGGGCTTAGTAATGATTTTACAGCGAAATAGATTTTGTCCTTAACAACACTTTCAAACAGCTTCGAAATATTTGATAGTTTTGCAATTGGCCTATAATTACAAACATTACTTTTACTACCATTTTTGAAAAGTGGCGTAATTGTTGTTATCTTCCACTCATTAATAAAAATACCGGAAGAAAGGGATTTGTTGAAAATCAAGTGTAAAGGATATGACAACGCTGGGCAGGCTCTTAAAAAAAGAGCCGATAGGCCGTCTGCGTCCGATTTTGGCGAAGTATTAAGAGAAAGCATCGCCCTTGAAACTTCATCAGAGGATATATGCAAAGTCCCTAGATTAATAGAAGGGGGTATTTCAGATGAAAAGTCAGGAGAAATCACATCGTCTTCAACAAAATTAGAGACAAAATATTCCGCAAAAAGATTAGCGGCCTCAACAGGAGTATTAGCCGACTTGTTATCTAAAAATAATGAACTAGGTATACTAGAAACTTTTTTCGATTTTACGAAGCCCCAGAAAGATTTCGGGTTAGCTTTAATATTACGCTCAGTACTCCTTATATACTTTGTGTACAGAAGATTATTTAATGACTTAAACTCTTTCTGACATTGCTGAAATTTTACAAAGAATGCTTGGATTCTAGTTGATTTGAACTTCTTAAGGTATTTGTTTTTAATGTTTTTTAAATTCATTAAAGCTCTATTATACCAAGGTGACTTATAAGATCGCTTTCGTTTTATAGGTATGTTATTTAAACAGAATTCATTAACTTTTAATTTAAAAGTTGAATAGCAGCTATGAACCTCCGAGTCCAAAATAAGTTCATCCCAATTAATTTCAGAAATCGACTTATTAAGAGCTGGAAAATCACAAGACGCATAATCGAAGTCACAACTTACATCAGCCACGATTTCCGAAAAAAAACATAAAATTTTAGCCCGATTTCTAAAGGCACATGGTGCATAGTAGCTTCGGAAATCGGCGAACTGCATTTAGATATACAAAAATCAACATTATCACTGATGTATATAAGATCTAATAATCTCTTTAAGTCATTAAAAATAAAGTTTACTTGAATGAGATTTACACTGAGGAAATTGTCAATACAGTAAGACTCACGCTCAACGGTAATGTTACTTGGAAAAAGAAGCGCGTTATCAGACTTACTACACCAAACTATGTCACTGAGATTAAAATCACCCAGAACACAAATATGGTCATTTTTAAGATCAAGGGATAGCCCAATTACATTATCTACATGCGCTTTGTATAACTCAAAGTTACTATTTGGTGGAATATATGAAGCAAATACATATAGAAAATTTCGAGATTTCATTCCTTTGATTCGAACGCAAACTTGGTCGAGCAAGGTGTCATCATTTCCAAGGTCAACCATTGTTGCACGGAATTTACGTCGAACTGCAATTAGAACATCACTTCCTCTTGAACAGCCAGTTTTCATGTAATCCCGATCCTTACGGAACACATTGTATAAATTAGGATCGAAAAACTCGCTATCATATAAATCCGATTTAAGCCAAGTCTCGACAATCACCAGCACGTCATAAACCTCATGAGAACTAAATTGAAATACTGTCTTCGATTTTGTTCTTAAGCCAGAAATGTTTTGGTAGTAGATTTTTAGCTCAGCACTAGATTCCGGAGAAGCATTTCCATTCATAGCAGTTAAGACCTTTGGGTTCGACCTCCCCGTTTCCGAAAAAAATTAAAAGGTTTTACCTTTACATTCAAAGGCCAAATTTTCGCATCGAGAATACTAGGAAACTCGGCAGATAGAACACCCAACCTGAAGTTAACATGTGTACGATTTTCTACTGGGTCATCTTTTTTAATTAATGCATAGCAAGAGATAGCCTTTCTCTCAATTTTTACATGTTTACACACATAGTTGATAATGTCATCAGCAGTGACTTTAGGGTCGAATGACGACAAATGCGCCCACTTCATACGATCAGCTACACACAACTCCGTGCTAACATTAGACCCAACAACAACCACATTGTTATTACGCCGTTTGTTGTTTACTTTCGTCCACACAGTGTTATCTTCACATTCGCTTTCATTATTTACTTGTTGTTGAGAAAGCACAGCATTAGCATTACAAGCTGACAGGTTATCAGACACAACCACAGAAGAGACAGCAGGTAGGTTAAGAGAACCACTAACTGCTGTCTGAGCAATAACATTAGAACCACTCTCCTCTCCAATGCTGCGTTGAATTGCAGGCGAAGCGCAATTGTTATGGTCAGCATCACTCACAGCAGAGAAATTTGCATTAAGCTCAGTAGCGAGTTCAGCAACAACACCATTAGCCGATTCTGCACTACTAGAAGCAGAAGGGTGATTTTTTCACCACATAAATCGTCTTGAAACTCCTTTAATAGCTGAAATACAATGCCGGCGAACGGCGAACTCACCACAGCGAAATTCGCGCTGTCAAAATTAGAACACCCGCAAGCATATGAAATTGAACACAGCCAAAGCGAAATGCGAAGTTCGCTTGGCGGCGTTTCATGGCGATAGATTTATTTCTATCGCTCTGCTGGGCGATGACAGCTGTGCGTGCCAAAGGTGGCCGTATTTGCTTTGTGCTTTCAAAGTTTAAAAAGAAAACAACCTAAACACGATTTTTTTTTGTTGTTTGAAAAATATAGTTGTGGATTCGTTAAATCTGGCTTGAAACAAATTATTTATAATAATCTTTCTTTGTTTTACATTTATATTTGTTATCATTTCCTCATTTCTAAATATGGTTTAGTTTTTTCTAAATATGGTCACCCAAATTATAAAGGCGACCAAATGGGATCAGCTGTTTTCGCTACCGCTCTAATTCTGTTTAAGTAGGCGAAATAGTTGGGCGAACGGTGACCGACAGCATCGCCCAATTCGGCGAAGTTTGCCGTTCGCCGGTATTGTATTTCAAGCATAATGCGCGGAAAGCATTTTCAAACTTGGCTAAGCAAGACGAATTATAAACAGAACAGCAAGTGTCACATTTGAATAGTAGGTTTTTGTTGGATTTCAAAAGTTTTAAACATGCCGAGTTTAGTTTAACACAATTAATATGGAAATTGTGTAAACAAAGACCGCAAGCAACAGCATCACCTCCTACACACTGCGCACTGCAATTACCACACAAAGACATCGTAAGAAAACTGATTATAGCAATACCAAAGACAAAATTCCCAGAAATGAGAAATCTGACGTAGTCTACAAAATACCATGCAATGGCGACGGGTCCCACGTATGCAATATGGTTTATGTGGGGACAACAAAATCTAAACTAAAGACAAGGATTTCCGCTCGCAAGTCTAATATTAAGTTAAGGAGCAATTCGTCGGACAATAAGACGGCCTTGTCATCTCACTGTCAGGAGATGGGACATTATCCAGACTTTGAAAATGTAGCTATCTTGCAAGAAGAGAAAAATTATAATAAGCGATATGTTTTGGAGATGCTACATATCACGAACACCCCTAATAATAAAAGGATGAATTTTAAAACAGACACCGATAATTGCGCTCATGTGTATCGCAATATAGTTCTCACCCACAGCAACAATCAATAGTGTAGGTGTCAGAAAAAAAAAACGATTCGTCGGTCCGATAGCAACATTTCTTCGGACAACAATAACGTAATGTTGGGATGATACATACATACAATTCTCCGTCTTACTGTTCATCGCTTCATGTATTGTTGTTTGTATGTTTTTTGTTTATGATTACAGTATTTTGAATTGTTTACATTTTCATGCTTATACTTATTGTCACCAAGTTTGTTTGTTAATGCATTTTCGCGCATATGTTTAGTCGACCAGGCAAAGCCAAGATTGTAAGTTATGTTTTGTTGTACGTTGTGTAAATAATTATTTGTATATGTATTCATATTGTGTTTTTGCAGTCCTGAAGATGCCTTTAGATTAAAGACGAAATATCGACAGTAATAAACAAAAAAGGAAGATAAGACATCCAATCGTTTTATTTACCCTAGGCCTAGAGCTCAAAAAAAACAATCAAAATATTATAAATTTTGTGTTTCTAGTTCAGCTTTCGTCACTCGAAACTTTTACCTCAAAGAGGTGTTTTATTTGAAAAGCTACATACCAAATAAAAGCTAGGGTTTTGGGCTACACTTGAGGAAACTAAGAATAAAATCGATTGACCAGTTTTTGAGAAAATGCCCGAAATCTATTTTTCAGCAGCCCGATTTTTAGTTTTCAGGCGATAACGTTATGACATATTTATATCTCATAAACACAAAATGTAGCGTTAGATAGCTTGTTTGAAGGCCCTTCTACCGATGACCGCTTCAATGACATGGACTTAGTAGTCCGGCCGCAGTGGTGGTTTGAAAAGTTGCCTTTTTTCGAATTTCAGGCAGCAGCCACGCCCACAAAGACATACGAATCAAAACATCCTGGAACAAAACCTTCTTAGTTTTATTTTGTACCATAATTCCTGAAAATTTGAAAAGAATTCAATGAAGGTACGTGCAGACGCCACATACATACCAAAGCATCTCGTAGTGGAGACACGAACCAAATCACATTTACCTCTATATCTTTCCAACTAGTAGCCGGAACTTAATATGTAAGGTATCGTTTGAAAAGTATTGGCCTGTAGAATAACACGAAATATGTTGGGTGTATCCACATGCCCCGTTAAACTGGAAAAAGCAAAAAAAACACTTTTTTTGTTTCGCAACACTTTAGCCTATTTTTTAAGAATCCGGTTAATCGTTTATGAAACTTGAATACATTTTCTGGACACACTCGTCAAGACCTTTCCAACGGTGTCTCAAACATGTCGATTGGACGTCTGGATAAAAACTTCCAAAATCTCGTGTATATATGTATAAGCGAGTCATTTCAGCATGCTACTGTGGCTGCATTCGTCACTCGCGCGCACTGCCGTGTTATAGCGGGGAATCAGCTGCATTTGAATGTAATAGGTTGAATAAAGGAAAGGATTAGCAATACGAGGTTACGGGGTGTGCATATCTCAGTGGGTAACACTTCTGACTTTGACAATCGATGATGCGGGTTCGATCCCTGCTGAACTCTAGAAAAAAAAGTCTGATGAGTTGTGGTGACCTACAAAATAGCTGTTACAACTTCTAACGATTAGATCTTGTTGTTTTTCCATTTTTCCTAACAAACAAATCGTGGTATAAAGTTCAATAACACTATTGAAATATTAATACGCCAAAACAAAATTGACAATTAAGTAGTTTGGAACATGATACAATAATTTTTAGAAGGTAGTTTCACTTCTTCTTCTTATCCGCCATGTTAGCTATCTGACAGAAAACGTGTTTCGTATTTTTTGTTGTACCAACTTTTTCAAAAAAAAAATCCAGCTTTTGACGTTGGAAAAATAAAACAAAGAAAAGCCAAACATATAAGTAGAGAAATTTTCGAATATTTTGTAATAATTTTCTTCATAAAAAATTAACTGCTGCTTTCGTGGATATTGCAACACACGGAATAGATGTAAGGACACAGCTATAAGAGCCACCGCACACCACAGACTTTATCGGCCGCCTATTTAAATGATAGGGCTCGCTTGAAATATGTACATGAAGATGTATGGAGGTGCGCACATTACACCAGCTTAATCGCTCTGACCAATAAGTTGTGGTGCAATGGAAAGACTAGCGAGCACATCTAAATTGGCGGCCGATAAAGTCCGTGGTGTGCGATGGATCTAATCCATTATAAACAAGAAATATTGCTGTTATATTTTCATTTTTATGATTTTTATTCATGTGATTAGCTGTGGCAAAAATGTATGAACAAAATACGTGTATTTATATTAAAAATTAAGTGATCAGTTATGAAACATATAAATCTTTACATGTTCTGTTAAAAAATATCTAAAATAACAAGCGATAATCCCCAAGTTCTATATCGTAGCAGTGGCCACATTGCGTGTTTGTCACAGACACGGTTTATGTCAAAAATTTTGAAGTGAAACTACCTTCTAAAAATTATTGTATCATGGTTTGGAACATGATAAAAACATAGTAAGGTAAAACCGTTATCTCAATGCGTCGGCCATGATTTTTTTTTTGAAGTTCGCCAACATTTTAAAATCGTATAAAATTGAGAGTAAAAAAAAAGGAATTGTTCAAAGTTGTTGTTGTTTGAGATTAAAAATGAGAATGTGTGTGTGAGTTTGTGTGTAAAATTTTAAAATTAAAATGTTTGCAAACGTCAATAATTTGAAAAATTCCTCTCAGCGATTCTACCTTCCTTTTTTTTTATCATGGTTTGGAACATGATCATGATTCATGATTCAATAATAGAAAGGTTTTGTAATAAAACAGTCTTCTCGCTCCCACACATTAAATCGGCTCCTTTACTTGTGCAGAATGTTGCTTACTCTACAGTTTCTAGTGATATTAGTAGTAAAACCAAAAATTCGTCATACTAAATGTAATTTTCTAGAACAAGTGTAGAATAGTGACCCTTTAGCTATAAAATAACCAAAAATGCCGATAGATAGAACTTTTTACGCTGATTACTACGATACCAATATTTGGCGCAGGCAAAAAATAACGAAGATATAAGAGGTTTATTTGCTTTGTTTATTTGTATTTTTTATTATCACCCTGCAAAAATTTGAGGACCAGGTGGTCCACTGGGTCGTGGTTTTAAAGTATGTGCAAAAGGACCAGGCTTCATACTAGTAACTTGTTATGCTGACCTGAACCTCTTTAAACGTAAAAAACTGATATATGTGTTGAACACCATCTATTCGTGGCCCATCGGCAATATGATTCGGTTGCCGAATGTGCCATGGTCCAAAAGTAGTAGTTGTCTAGGTGGTCCCATGTTATGCCGCGTTGGACCAGAGGTGGTCAGGTCCAATGACATCGCAATGTTATTGTAACCATGTTTTCTCCATATATTTGGACCATTTTGGTTACTAGTGTTGGTTACAAGGTTTCATGGTCCTGTACCAGTGTTTAACCTAGTCCCACTTTTGCAGGGCACTGAATTGTTGAAACCCAAAAGTACATCATGATAAAATATGTAATATCGAATTAAAGATAATAACTTTTACTTTCTAAATAATATAAATTTCTTTACAATTATGCAGTTTTTTTTTCAAAAAATATTATTTCATGAAAAAATAACATTTGTTCGTCTTTTAGTGGTTTTGGTTTAAAAATACAAGAAGCTACAAATTATGTACACCAGCTGAAAGACAAATTAGTTATCTTTATGGTGGCGTCATTAGTTTTTTTATCGGTTATACCTACAGTTCGTAAGATATTAATATTTAAAAAAATTTAAAAACTGAACTTTAACCTTCTAGAACGTCTTGACTTTTTTACTTGCGCCAAATAATTTTGGCATGGTTGAAATGAGTTCTATTTACCTGCAGTTTTCCTTTTTGCATAGCTGAACGGTCGGTTCCAGGAAATGATGAATAACTTAAATCAAAAATGTACATATTTATGTATTGTTTAGTATTTTCATTAAAACACCAAATATATTGCAAATTCACATAGAATAAATAACACACATTTTACTTCTAATTGTATACTTTGCGTACTTTTTGTAGTACCTTTCTACTACCGTTTTCGCAAAAGGCGATCACATTATTCCCCTTTCTCCTACTTCCAAAATACAAATCTAGATAAAGGAGTGTCAAATTTTAGCTGTCACAAATTACACAACCTTGTATTATTGAATCATGTTCTGAATAAATAAATATTTGAAATCATAAATTTTCATTTGTTTATTTTGAATTTCTTTGACATTAGAAGCATTTCGAGAGAGAAATCTCAAAATGCTAGCAAATGTCAAAAAAAAAACCCCAATGGCGGACGAATTGAGCGAGCGGTTTTACCTTTAAATATTTGTATCATAGTTTGGAATGAGCCTCCCTAATACCATGTCCCCACCGGAGCTAACCACGTAGTTATGGCTGTTGAGTTGGTTATCCCGATAACCCACTTGATTTAGAGTAGTTTGGCCATATAAAAATGACAGCACTTAACCATTTCACTGAGATGGTTAAAAGCTAACCAACTCGAAACCACGTGGAAAGTTTGATACAACCCTGTGTTTTTCCGCCATCTGTGGCTCATGAGCTTTAAAATGTAAAAAATTCGTTCCCTACTAGTGTTTGGATTTAACTAAGATCAGATTAGATTTACTCCGGTTTTTGAAAAGATTTGAAATCTACTCCTCTACTCCGCTTGACTTCAAATCTATTCCGTTTTTTTGCATTCATGTTATGCCCTCTTGGGGCCGTTTTTTGAGTATTCACCACCGGTTTCAGTAAAAAAATTTAAAGTTAGCAAAATCTCACTGTTAAAAGGTAGCTCTTTCATAGCAGTGCGTCAATAAAGTAAATTCGATATTGTTTGCTGTATGGCTGTAGAAATTGGCGGATGCTGAACTTTACTTAAGTTCTTAAAAAATATACGTAGAATGGAATTTATATAAAGTAGAAAAGGTTTGGATCCTATTGCTCTTTAAAAAATTAAGTGTTAAATATGTTCTACTAGATAGAAAATGCTAAAAATTACCTAAATATGTAACATATTATCCTTACATTGCCTCGCGTTCTAATTTTTGCATGAATATAAAATATTTAAGTCAAACAATTAATGTCAGAAACGAAAATAAAAAAATCAATCTAGTACGGAAAATTTATTTTTGCTCCGCTTTTTGCAGCAATTTAGTCCTGAATCAAGTTTTGGATATCCGAACACTGTTCTCTACATTTGTACTGTTTTATAATCCTCAAACCGCAGTGTGGACAGCAATAGTTAGTGATGTGGTCAAGTTCGATTTGAGATGGTTAACTTTTTGGTGGGGATATGGTATAAAACCATGATACAAAAAAGAAGGTAGTTTCATTTAATGACATTCATTGTTGTTGTTAACCATTTGACTTTTAATAAAATTATGACATTTCATTAAATTCATGCTACCTGATCACGAGCAGTAGTAGTTTTTGTTTTAAGCAGAAGATTTCATCAGTCCACTCAAAGATGTCGAATATGGTAAACCTGCAAATTAATGCATAATCTCAAAAAGGGGGTTGACGAAACTAGGTTTCAGAACTCATGAAGAAAGTGATCAAAATTATACTTATGCTAATTGCTTATCGGAAGGCGGTCTGCGCAAGCCGAATTCAAGTTTTAGGCATAGGTACATTGGAAATTTTAAATTCGAAGTTGGTTGAAGTTAATGATGATACGCTAACTACAAAACCTAATTTTTTGCAAAATCTCACGAGAAATTTAAAAGTAAATTTTCACGAATCACGAATTTTATGTGAACAAATATTCCCAAAATAATAAAGTAAAACAAAAATAATTTTTCCCAATTTGTTTTTGTTTTGGATGTTAAGTTATGAGAACAGTTTATTCACCTGGAATTGGCGATTATAAAAAGATTTATTTGGAAAAAGCATTCTTTAAAATTAGATTTTTAAATCGCAAGATTTCATTTGAAATAAGAAAATGAAAAAATAACAACATAATGCACAATCAAGATGTTTTTAGATTTTTTCGAGTCGACTGACTTATCACCGACGAGATCGTGTGAACTCAGTCGATAATTGCAAGTGCAGATTTTCGAGCGTTCTTTTAAATATACATACAGAAGTAATTTGCAAATGTCAAGCTGTGAGGTTGTACTTTATTGTGCTCTATTTGCTAATTTTATTGTGCTAATTCTGAGTTAAAGTAGTGATAAAAAGTGCTTGTGAGCATCTTACTGTGAAATAATTGAAGCTAATTGAAAGTTATATTAAACTAAATTTAAGTAAATTTCACTAGCATACACTCTAATCTTGCCGAGTCATTTGTTGCTATCATTGTTGTTGTATTCTTTGTAGTTAACTGAACTCATTTTGTTTTTGCACATTTGTTCTACCTTTTTTGTTTACTTCTTCTAGTAATTCTTGTCACAGCTGTTTGCGTTGCGTTTATTAACCCTGGCACTCAGTAAGCTGTCTCTAGTCACTAATAGTGACTTTAGGTGGCGAACTTGGATTTTGAGACTATTTGGTATTCAGTACGTTGTCTCACGTCTCTAGTCTCAAAAAAAAGTCACTGATTTGTCAGCTGGCTAAAAGCAGATTTAAAAATAAAAATATGGAGAATAAGTTAATTGCTTTCCATTTTATTAAAAAAAAACGCGAATATGAAGCGAGGAGATTTGTTCAATAATAACTGCGTTAAGAAATAAAACAAAATGCTTTAATATACAAATCCATTGAAAAAACAATTTTTTTTAACCTTAAAAAAGAAAAAAATACTAAAAAAAAAATCCTCTACGCCCGAGGAGTACTCGAACCCGGACCCTCGCGACTGGCAGCCTAATGCTTTGACCAGTCGGCCATTGCGACTCTTTAGGCATACATAAGCACTATCAGTGACTGTCTGTGTTTGTTTTCACCACACATTTTTGGTGAACTTTTTGTGACTCTCTCCTACTGAATAGCCAAATTATCTCAAGTCACAAAAATAGTCACTAATTGCTAATCTCAAATTTAGTGACTCAAGATGAGACTGAATTACTGAATCCCAGGGTATTTAGTATTTTTTTCATTTTTTTATTAGTTTTATTTTTTTAATAATATTTAGGTTTTAAGGTTAAAAATTTTTTTTTTTTTTCAATGGATTTGTATATTAAAGCATTTTGTTCTATTTCCTAACGCAATTCTTATTGAACAAATCTCCCCGCTTCATATTCGTGTTTTTGTTTTAATTAAATGGAAAGCAATTATCTTTTTCTCCATATTTTTATTTTTGAGACCTGATTTTAGCCAGCTGACAAATTAGTGACTTTTTATTGAGACTAGAGGCGTGAGACAGCGTACTGAATACCAAATAGTCTCAAAATCCAAGTTCTCCACCAAAAGTCACTATTAGTGACTAGAGACAGCTTACTGAATGCCAGGGTTAGTGTCATAATTACAGTGATACTCAAACTATTCGCAACATTTATTTTAAGCTATTTACATCAGCTCCTTAATTCTCATAATATATTTTGTTTGTCTTTTTATTAACGAGTGTTTTTACATAAATATTTTAATATGAAGTGCGATCTTGATACTTGCCAAATTAAAAGCGATTCTGAAGGCTACTTATCGTGCTGGCTGTGTGACGGTATCTACCATCTGCAATGTGCTGGTTTGACGGGAAAAATTCTGGACGTTATTAATGATGGCAAGGGCCTTCGCTGGTCTTGCGTAATGTGTAGGTCAACCGAGGTTGATCTTTTCAAGCTATTTAGGCAAACCAGAAATGGTTTTACAGAAATAGGAAAAGAATTGCAGGTACTGACAGAAAAATTTAAGCATTATGAAAATGTGTTTAAATCATTCAAATGCTTAGATACCTTGCAATATGTTAAGGATATCCGTGCGTCTAAACGTAAGCGTCTTCATAGTCCATCTAAGGAAATTAATGCCGTTGTACGTCAGAATAATCTTCCGACTGACTTAATTAATCTATCTTCTCCATGTCCTCCAGCATCAGAATCCTCAGCCTCAAAAGAGCGTGTAACGAAATCTGCTTCGGATAATAACGAGCCTGAAATATCTTCCCCTTCCCCCATTGAAGTGGTGGCATCATCTTCAAAGCCTCCACCGCCTTCCCTATCCTCAACTACTAACGCAGTAACTCAACCCCTTCCGCCGTTACTCCAGTCCGATACAAGGAAACTAGTTGTGGTTCCGCCAAAGAAATCAATCTTTGTCTCTAGATTTTCGAGAGACACTACCGAAGACGATATAAAGCTTTATATCTCATCAAAAATTACAACTGTCGACTTAAGCATCAGAAAATTTAATTTTAAATACGAAAGAAATATTGCTTCATTTAAAATTGACGTAAATTTAGATAATTTTAATACGCTGCTTAGTAGTTCTTTTT